>NC_016091.4:10286967-10341512 GCF_000004515.6 Glycine max
AGAACCTGCCCCAAGACACAACAGACACTTGTGCATACAGCCCTTACCCCTAACTATGTTTTGAAGAGTTTGATTGCTTTGTGGTGTGAAAGCAACGGTATTGAGCTACCAAAGAGGCAACGGAACTGTAGAACAAAGAAATATGGTGGCAGCTGTCTTTCAAAGGATGCTGCTATTGCTCTAATAAAGTTACTTTGTGAAGGTACTCCTACAGGTAAGAAGGATGCTGCTACTACTATCTTCAACCTATCTATTTATCAGGGAAATAAAGCAAGAGCTGTAAAAGCTGGTATAGTAGCCCCACTGATACAATTTTTGAAGGATACTGGGGGTGGAATGGTAGATGAAGCACTAGCTATTATGGCAATCCTTGCAAGCCACCAAGAAGGCAGGGTAGCGATCGGTCAGGCCAAGCCAATTCATATTCTTGTTGAGGTTATACGAACCAGCTCTCCACGCAATCGAGAGAATGCTGCTGCTGCTGTCTTGTGGTCACTATGCATCGGAGATCCACTGCAATTAAAACTAGCGAAAAAACTTGGTTCAGAAGCAGCACTGCAGGAGTTGTCAGAAAATGGAACTGATAGAGCTAAGATAAAAGCTGGAAGCATATTGGAACTCTTGCAGCGAATGGAATGGGTTGATAATCTGTAGAGTTCATAGTCTCAGTATTGCTTCGTTATATAGCTCATAGATGGTCTGAAAAATTAGAGGACCTATGGCAGCTCAAAATCCCTTTAAAACCAACAACATTTGCTTGGTGATTGACCAAAGATTGGCACCTAATTCGTAGGACCTATGGTTCTGCTAGTCTGCTGGTTTCTACCTTGTATATTTAGTACCTCTGGTACTCACAGTTATTAATACAAATTATAATTTTGCTGATAAAAAAAAAGATAATACAAGAAAGAGAGAAGGGCTGTGGCAGTCACAACATATATATAGAGAAGGGCAGCAGATAAAATTACAAAAACATTCAACACTAACAATGAACAAGTTCTGAGAGTTTAAATCACAGTAAATACTTCAAAGATATCAGTCCAATGAAAGAAAGGTCATGTAGACAGGCATAGCATAAGTTACAAATATACCAGTAATGCATACAACAACAATTTCAAATTAGTTTTCGAATCAAAGATATAATCAAAGTGCTTCCACAGCAACGCCAATTAGCAGTAGTAAATGATAACCCTAAAAAAAACCATACAGAAATGAGCCACAGTGTATTTAAAGCCTTTTATCAACAATATGACTCTCACTTCATGGTGATACATTGACTGTCAAAAGACATTATACTGAGAGTGTATTTAAAGCCTTTTTCAGTCATTCTATCAAACAGCTCATGGACAATTTTTTAAGAATACATATCATACTTCTATCCAGTCAAACTAAAGCAATAACTAATTAATTTAATTAAACAGGGACCAATTTAGATGTGAATCATTAAAGGTAGATGATGGCATTCAAAGAATGATAGCGTCGGTTCAAATTTTAAGAAGAAAAAAAAAACAATTATACTATATTTCAATTATAGACAATAACACTGCCCATCTTAATACCACCACATGGATAGCAACAGAACTAGTAAAGCTGCAACCTGCCTGTCCACCCATTAACCTAATTACCCAGTCACTGTAAAGTTTGAAATGGTTCCTTGTCCAGGTTTTTTTTTCAGCTTGCTTATATAGCTCACGCTTCCATTTATATTATGTTTTCTATTGGTCTTTCCTTTTTAACCTTTTGATTTCATTTAAGTTTGAGAATGTGTTCTACTTTTAAAAAGTTTGATATGTTAAAATCTGTTCTACTTCTAAAGGCTTTACTAAGAGGATTTGAATTAGCTTCTGGTCTAAACATTAATTTTGGCAAAAGTCAGTTTGGGATTATAGGTGGTGGAGTCAATTGGGCTCTGGAAGCAGCTACTATCCTGCATTGCAGACAACTGGATTATCTTTTTTTTTTTTGGAAGGCAAAAATATGTATATTAATATTAAACAGAACAGTACCAGAGGTACTGAAAATAAAAGATACAAGACACAAAAGTGCCACCTTCCAAAAAGCAAAACAAACCCAACAATAACCCAGCACAAGGACCCCAATACATATAATCAGAAATTTAACCAAAGGTCATCATAAGATTGGTAGACCAATGGTTAAATGATGTATTGAAACCTTTCTCTCCACATTTTAGCCAGGACCAAGGTAGAATTAAGGCATCATCCAACACCTTTTGAGGTTCAAAAGGAATGCCATGAAACAGCAAGGAATTCCTAAGCAATCAGCAGACCTTTCTATTTCTATTTTTTACACATTTAAAACTCAAACATATAAAATAAAAAATATATAACAAACTAACAAAGATAAAGACAAAAAAAAGGAAATATAAACTCACCTTAGTTGGTGCTGCTGCCCATCATTTCACTCTCACAAAAAATAGGAATCATGTACCTGCATGAAAGAAATAATCACACAACACACAATGATCAGAATAAGCAAATGCATATAATTAAGCATGATACAATATCAATATTGATGGAAGTAACAATGACTTGTCAAAAATTTGGATGAAATTCAATATGTAAATCAAAGCTTTGTCCCTAAAACCCTCTGTGTAAATCAAAGCTATGTCCCTGAAACCCTCTATGTAAATTTGACAGCCTCGTCTCTCCCTTCCTGAAAACCCACTAAAAACTGCCTAACCCCCCTGCTGTTACTCCATAATTTATTCTGCAATAACTGCTTAAGGCAGTTACATATGGTCCTAAATAACTACAGATTCAGTTACGATTAACCCTTTGTGCCTAACTAGGGTTTCGAAACATCACAACAGAGACAGACCATTGAACAATGGATTTTCATCATTAACATACAACAGAGACATACCTTCGATGGAAGCGCAGACACGAACTCCACAAACGCGAACTGGACAATGTGGTTGCAGTCATGGAAGCGCAGCCCAGTTTGCGACAAACACGAACTCAGGCAGAAGGAGAAACAACAATAACGCCCTGGGAGTACCCTTTCCGGGACTCTTTCCTTTCCTACTTTTCTTCGACCTGCGAAAGTGAGCAAATGTTAAAACGACGAACGCCTAATGTTAAAATGAAAGGACGTACCTCAATGGATAAGTGGCAAAGGCGATCTCCACAAACACGATATCCATAATGTGGTTGCAGTCACGGAAGCGCAGGCCAGTTTGACACAAAGACGATCTCAGGCAGAAGGAGAAAGAAGAAGAACGATAGGGTTCAAGCGCGCGGGTTGTGCAATTTCATAAGTTTAATATATAATGATAACAACATCGGTTTTTTAAAATAACCGATGTTAACATCAACTACGTAACATTGGTTATAATAAAACCGATGTTAACATCTACTCGATAACATCGGTTTTTACAAAACCGATGTTAACAACGGCATACTAACACCGGTTTTTCCAAAACCGATGTTAACTAAGTCTACTTATTTAAGAAAATGTCACCGTGCTTTTGTTAACATCGGTTATGTGAATAACCGATGTTAAAGGTCCGATGTTAAATGTAAAAATTGTAGTAGTGTAACAAGCTTAATTTTCCTATATTGTTCGTATATCTCTTGATTGGAGGTATATTTGTATGTTCTTCAGATCACTTCGTACATTCGTATATATTTTTTATTGATAAAGACATCTAAAATGTTTTATTTTCATTGAAAGGGGAAAGGCGGAAAAATTACAGCAATGATATCACAACCTCTTTACCAAGTTCAATTCTATTGACAAAGGCAAGATTATTTTTATTTACTGAGTTTGTTGATTTTCAGGGTTGGAAATTTATGTCCATTTTAATTATTCTTATCTTCTTATCAACGACGACTATAGTGAAAATGCTCCCCCCTATTGAGAGACATGATATGCTCAAAAGGAATTCCGACGTCACATTATCATTTTATCAATTTTGATCGCCACATTTGTACATTTTTTTAATGTTGAGTCGCACATATTTTTCTTTACTTATTTATTAGAAATTCACACACACACCCATGAAATTAATATAAGGTCATATTAAATTTTTAACTACTTGTCTCAATCCACGTTGAAATCCCATTTAACAGAATAATATTTTTTATTACAAGTTATATCCTTATTTGTAACGTGACTAAAGCTAGCATATTTTTATGCACTTTATTTCCTAATTTCCTATCTAAATAGTCTTACATGAACAAAATTTGAGTTGGATTAAGCCTTTATACTTGTGGTCATTATTCGCATTATTTTGTTTTAAATACAGGACAGGATTCAAGGACTTCACACCCCAAACTCTCAATGTTTACGTTTTGTGCAGCTTGAGCTCCGATAGTCATAAGTTTAATTTTCCTATATTGTTCGTATATCTCTTGATTGGTGTGAAGTCCTTGAACAAAATATGGGTTGGATTAGTGGTCGTTTTTCGCATTATTGTGTTTTAAATACAGGACAGGATTCCAGGACTTCACACCCCAAACTCACATTGTATAAGTTTTGTGCAACTTGAACTCCCATTGTCACAAGCTTAATTTTCCTATATTGTTCTTAGATCACTTGATTGGAGGTATATATGTTTGTTCTTCTGATCACTTCGTACATTCATATATATTTTTTATTGATAAAGACATCTAAAATGTTTTATTTTCATTGAGACGGGAAAGGTGGAAAACTTACAGGAATGGTATCACAACCTCTTTACCAACTTCAATTCTATTTACAAAGGCAAGATTAGTTTTATTTTCTGAGTTTGTTCATTTTCATGGTTGGAAATTTATGTCCATATTAATTATTCTTATCTTCTTATCAACGACTATAGTGAAAATGCTCCCCCCTATTGAGAGACATGATATGCTCAAAAGGGATTCCGACGTCTCATTATCATTTTATCAATTTTGATCGCCACATTTGTACATTTTTTTAATGTTGAGTCGCACATATTTTTCTTAACTTATTTATGAGAAATTCACACACACACCCAGAAAATTAATATCAGCTATTTTCTAGGTTAGAAATTCTGAATACAAGTAATATTTCTCCTTTGGTTGAAACGAAAGGTTCGGAAGCCCGAATTTCATGAAAAATACAGCATATGAAAAAATCTTGTTGAATTGAAAAACATATGAATAAGGATTTAATTGTAAAATCCATCTCTATTTTTGGTTTTGTAGGATACGACATGCCTGAAAAGCAAAACATTATTTCACCATTTTCTCAATTTATTTTACACACACTCACGCGGACGCGTGGCACACGCACAACGTCACAAGTTAAATTGAGATTTGTAGTCCAAATCAGTTTTATCTTACTATAAATCAATATCTGTAATTTGATTGAAATCCCTATTGACAAGCAAGCTATATATTAGTTCTGAACATTTTCTCAAAGATGGTTGTGTACCATGTGAAAAAAGAGGATTTGGAGAGATTCACACATGTACAAACCCATAAAATAAATGTAAGTTCATATTAAATCTTTAGCTACTTGTGTCAATCCCCATTGAATTCGGGTTTAAGAGAAAACTATTTTTTGTTTCAACTTATACTATTACAGGTAACGTGACCAAAGCTAGCATATTTTAATGAAACTTCTTTGCTAATTTTCTATCAAAATAGTCTTACACGAACAAAATATGAGTTGGATTAAGCCTTTATACTACTAGTCATTTTGCGCATTATTTTGTTTAAAATACAGGACAGGTTTCAAGGACTTCACACCCCAAACTCTCATTGTATAAATTTTGCGCAGCTTGAGCTCTCATAGTCATAGTTCAATTTTCCTATAGCTTTCGGAAGCTCCTTCTATATCCGTAGATTGGAGTTATATTTGTTTCTTCTTCTAACCACTTCTTACTTTCACATATATATTTTTTTTATTGATAAAGACAACTAAAATCTTTTACTTTCATTGAGAGGGGGAAGGTGGAAAACTTAAAGCAATGGTAGCAAAACCTCTTTACCAACTTCAATTCTATTTACAAAAGCAAGATTATTTTTATTTCCAGAGTTTGTTGATTTTCAGTGTTGGAAATTTACGTCCATATTAATTATTCTTTTCTTGCTTTCAACGACTATAGTGAAAACGCTCCCCCCTATTGAGAGACATGATATGCTCAAAAGGGATTCCGACGCCTCATTATCATTTTATCAATTTTGATCGCCACATTTGTACATTTTTTTAATGTTGAGTCACACAGATTTTTCTTAACTTATTTATGAGAAATTCACACACACACACACTCATAAAAGTAATATAAGCTCATTAAAAATTTTAACTACTTGTCTGAATTCACAATGAAATGCCATTTAATAGAATAATATTTTTTTATTACAAGTTATACTCTTATAGGTAACGTGGCTTAAGCTAGCATATTTTTAGGCAATTGCTTTCCTAATTTCCTATCTAAATAGCCTTACATGAACAAAATATGAGTTGGATTAAGCCTTTATACTAGTGGTCGTTTTTTGCATTATTTTGTTTTAAATACAGGACAGGATTCAAGGACTTCACACCCCAAACTCTCAACGTATAAGTTTTGTTCAGCTTGAGCTCCCATAGTCATAAGTTTAATTTTCCTATATTGTTCGTATATCTCTTGATAGGTGTGAAATCCTTGAACAAAATATGAGTTGGATTAGTGGTCATTTTTCGCATTATTGTGTTTTAAATACACGACAGGATTCAAGGACTTCAGACCCCCAAATTCTCATTGTATAAGTTTTGTGCAGCTTGAACTCCCATAGTCACCAGCTTAATTTTCCTATATTGTTCGTATATCTCTCGATTGGTGTGAAGTCCTTGAACAAAATATGAGTTGGATTAGTGGTCGTTTTTCACATTATTGTGTTTTAAATACAGGACAGGTTTCAAGGACTTCCCACCCCAAACTCTCATTGTATAAATTTTGCGCAGCTTGAGCTCTCATAGTCATAAGTTCAATTTTCCTATATCTTTCGTAAGCTGCTTCTCTATCTGTTGATTGGAGTTATATTTGTTTGTTCTTCTGACCACTTCTTACTTTCACATATCTATTTTTTTATTGATAAAGACAACTAAAATCTTTTACTTTCATTGAGAGGGGGAAGGTGGAAAACTTACAGCAATGGTAGCAAAACCTCTTTACCAACTTCAATTCTATTTACAAAAGCAAGATTATTTTTATTTTCAGAGTTTGTTGATTTTCAGTGTTGGAAATTTATGTCCATATTAATTATTCTTTTCTTGCTATCAACGACTATAGTGAAAATGCTCCCCCCTATTGAGAGACATGATATGCTCAAAAGGGATTCCGACGTCTCATTATCATTTTATCAATTTTGATCGCCACATTTGTACATTTTGTTAATGTTGAGTCGCACATATTTTTCTTAACTTATTTATGAGAAATTCACACACACACACACTCATAAAATTAATATAAGCTCATTAAAAATTTTAACTACTTGTCTCAATCCACGATGAAATGCCATTTAATAGAATAATATTTTTTTATTACAAGTTATACTCTTATAGGTAACGTGGCTTAAGCTAGCATATTTTTAGGCAATTGCTTTCCTAATTTCCTATCTAAATAGCCTTACATGAACAAAATATGAGTTGGATTAAGCCTTTATACTAGTGGTCGTTTTTTGCATTATTTTGTTTTAAATACAGGACAGGATTCAAGGACTTCACACCCCAAACTTCAACGTATAAGTTTTGTGCAGCTTGAGCTCCCATAGTCATAAGTTTAATTTTCCAATATTGTTCGTATATCTCTTGATAGGTGTGAAATCCTTGAACAAAATATGAGTTGGATTAGTGGTCATTTTTCGCATTATTGTGTTTCAAATACATGACAGAATTCAAGGACTTCACACCCCAAATTCTCATTGTATAAGTTTTGTGCACCTTGAACTCCCATAGTCACAAGCTTAATATTCCTATATTGTTCGTATATTTCTTGATTGGAGGTATATTTCTATGTTCTTCTGATCACTTCGTACTTTCATATATATTTTTTATTGATAAAGACATTTAAAATGTTTTACTCTCATTGAGAGGGGAAAGGTGGAAAACTTACAGTAATGGTATAACAACCACTGTACCAACTTCAATTCTATTTACAAAAATAAGAATATTTTTATTTTCTTAGTTTGTTGATTTTCAGGAATGGTAATTTATGTCCATATTAATTATTCTTATCTTCTTATCAACGACAATAGTAAAAATGCTCCCCCCTATTGAGACACATGATATGCTCAAAAGGGATTCCGACGTCTCATTATCATTTTATCAATTTTGATCGCCACATTTGTACATTTTTTTAATGTTGAGTCTCACATATTTTTCTTAACTTATTTATTAGAAATTCACACACACACCCATAAAATTAATATAAGCTCATATTAAATTTTTAACTACTTGTCTCAATTCACGTTGAAATCCCATTTAACAAAATAATATTTTTTATTACAAGTTATACCCTTATAGGTAATGTGACTAAAGCTAGCATATTTTTATGCACTTTCTTTCCTAATTTCCTATCATAATAGTCTTACATGAACAAAATATGAGTTGGATTAAGCCTTTATACTAGTGGTCATTGTCCGCACTATTTTGTTTTAAATACAGGACAAGATTCAAGGACTTCACACCGCAAACTCTCAACATATAAGTTTTGTACAGCTTGAGCTCCCATAGTCATAAGTTTAATTTTCCTATATTGTTCGTATATCTCTTGATTGGTGTGTAGTCCTTGAACAAAATATGAGTTGGATTAGTGGTCGTTTTTCCCAATATTGTGTTTTAAATACAGGATAGCTTGAACTCCCATAGTCACACTATTAGAAAATATATTTTCAACATCGGTTATTTAGAACATTCTACATCGGTTCTAAAACCGATGTTGAAAGTGACGATGTTGAATGTATGAATGTTAACATCGGTTTTGGAGAACCGATGTTAACATACATATGACAACATTTGTTCTCTAAATACCCGATGTTAAACCCAATGAAAAACAACAAAAAAGGTGTACGCATGATGAACGTTGACATCGGTTATCAAGTAAAACCGATGTTAATATGTTAGTTTAACATCGGTTTTCTAAAAAAAACGATGTTAAATGTATGCCCTTAACATCGGTTTTTCTAGAAAACCGATGTCAACGTTGATGATGCATACACTTATTTGGTGTAGTTCTTTGTGTATAACATCGGTTATGTACATAACCGATGTTAATATTGAAATATTCACATCGGTTATTTATAATTAACCGATGTTAATGTACAATAGTTGACATCGGTTATCTACAAATAACCGATGTTAAAATACAAACGCTGACATCGGTTATACACAAATATTAAAATACAAATGCTGACATTGGTTATACACAAAAAACCGATGTTAATATACAAACGTTAACATCGGTTTTCTATATAACCGATGTTGGTTATTATATTAACATCGGTTTTTTTTAATAACCGATGTTGTTTTCAAGTATTTTTTTTATATATACTTTCGGTTTTTATAGTAAACCCAAAATTGTACCTGTCAAATGCAATTTTAGGAGGCCCAATTCACAGCAAATAAACATTTTATTCTGCTTTCAAGCAGTTTTAATGATAATAAACATCAAATAATTGATTTATTACAAAGAACAATCATCAAATGAATTCAATGTTCATGTTACATAGAAAATGTAAAAAACGTAAAAAAATGTCCCTAAATCCTAGGCCTAATCTTTAACTCGGAGATAAAATTGTGCCCACTAGATCTGCAATGCTTTTAATCTCTCTGGCTCCAATGGTCTAGGATCGTTAAAATACTGCATGATGAAATGAATCATAATAAGTTAATAATGTAATACAAATTATAAATAAATCGATTTTCTTTGAAATAAACTTACCGCTTCCCAATTATTTCTAATAGTTCCTAAAATGATGGTGGACATCCAGTGCATCACATAGTAGCCGCACTCAGTACTTCCTTTTTGTCTATTACACTAAATACATAATGAAATTTGGATATTAATTAAACAACTAGTGTACAAACACATAAAGAAATATATATAAGTGGAAGTTTTATGTAAATGACGTACCTTGACGACAATCCACCTAGCAGAAGCCATGGATTTAGGCTGTGGAGCATCATCAAGACCCTTGATAGCACTGTTCCATATGAGTAACAATTAAAAACTGGTGTTATACGTTGAGGTATTACAATGCAAATGTATTGAAAAGAACGCTAACCTATTAATAATCCCCTTAAGGTAGTTGTCTGGCCTGTTATGCAATGAACAAAACCAGACAACTAAGTGTTCCTTGGGCAGGATGACCACCATCTGCCAGTGTCCGCTGCAGTGGAACCTAAAATGGGTTAGTACATTAGTAAACATTAATTAAATTTTGTTATTTTGTGACTTACCTATTTAGGTAGGCTCCAAGATACACATCGCGTTGTGAACTCTGCATCCAACTCTTTATGTAACTTTCAGATTCAAACTGCGATTGCCCAGACCTCTGAATGGACTGTGGCTCGAGGAATCATAGATATCAGAATTCCCCACTCGCATACATGTTTCAGTGAGATGCCTGTTTATGTTAAGTAAAAGTTAAATATTTATGAATTGAAATCCATAACTTAGGTAATTAAAAGCCTTTTATATAAAGACTTACAGAATCCACAACTGTAACACTGATATGCTGAGACATTGACCACCGTGTGCGATTTCGGAGAGGTCTTCGTGCTTTATGTACAGGGGGAAATCTGGATTAACGACCCCGAACACGGTGGCATCCCATCTAACCTGATAAGACCTCAAGAAAAGCTCTGGGATGGTCAATGTCATCAGATACAGCGGATCATCGACCTCCGGATGGGGCTTTAGAGGTGGTTTTGGCGGAGACACAGCTACCTGTTCATGAAACAAAGTTAAATTGCCAAATTTGAGGCACACTTAATGAATTAATATAAAAAGAAGAAACATATAGTAAGGACAATAAGTACCTGTTGTGATAAAGACTTGACCAGATGTGTCGGCCAAGCAAGGAAGGTGTGAAGTGTCTGCCCCACTAAGGAAACCTCATCAGTGGGTACAGGAACTGGAGCATCTACATCTGTAACCTCCTCCACACCTACCTTTACTTGGCCAGGCAACAAAGGAGTGTTATGAACAAGAGCGGATCCCTCATAAACTCTCCCCATGGCAACCAGGCGAGCAGGATCTGCTTCTATGTACAAGCCGCACCTATCAGAGTCACCCGTCTCAGGATCGTTTCTTGAGGGATCAACACAACTCCCCTTTGTGCTCACTCGAGGACCAAAGGGACCAGGACCAACCAAAGGCTCAAGAGGCACTGCAAGTTCCTGAGATTGCATCTGCGACTGAAGCTGGCTGAAGGATGCCATGACCTGCCTCGTCACTTTCTCTGTGATGGACTCCTCTAGCTGGTCCCTGATCTGTTGGGTCAGCTGCTGTAATTTATCAGGAGGCAGGGAGGAAGCGCTGCGGGACGTCTGTGGAGCCGATCCAAAGTATTGTTTGATGGTGACACCGGCTCCAGCAGCACGGACACGCCCAGGGTGCTCTGGACGTCCAATAGCAGCGACCAGAACATCCTGATGTCAATGGGGGACGAACGATCCCTATGTGGCCTGCTCCTCAAACGAATCCTGCACAGAAAACACACAGTGATACATGGAATTCTCAAAATATTCAAACATAATCGTAATGGTTAGTTGAAAATGACTTACAATCTTCTCAGCGATTTCCTTTGCGGCCTCAGTCGTCATCTCCCCTGTCTTCTTCGTGCGGGCCATCTTCCACTTCACGTGGCATCTGACCGGGGATGGAGGGTCGATGACGCCATCAACGCTTCCTGACTGTGCAGCTTCCTGCAGCTTCTTCTTTGTCTTCTCAGCCAGGAGCTTCTGCTTCAAACAATCATAACCCCCACGAGACAAAACGTGGGGGGCAGTATTCTGCTTTTGGATGGCCTCTGCCTTGATGCGCACATCATGAAAAAATTAAACAATAATGTTTGAAATGGGTAGAATGAAGTATAACAACATCATGTTTAATATGAAAAACAACTTAAATGGCAAGGAACATACCTCCCAAGAAGGGTCTCTGCGAGTCTGGCAAAACTGGGCCCACTTTTCCTTGCTGATGTCGTATTTGTCACAGACAGTGTCCTCGACACCATCCTGATCGGCTGCAAGGGCCCATTTCTTCGTGAGGTCTGATTTAAACTGCCTCCATCTCTCCCCCACGGTCTATAGTAACTTCCTTTTCGTCCTACTGTCAGAAGCCTCTCTAGGACATCAAATTCCTCCTGACAACATCAAACAAAGTTTATTTGTTACAATAATGTATTTTTTGGCTATTAATTACACAAAATCAAATAAGAAAAGAGAAATACCCGAATATCCTCCCAAATCAGGTCCTTCTGAGCAGTAGGAACCTCCTTCCAGTTCTCGTAGGTGATGTCCACCTTATCACGTGCCACAATCCCCAAATATGTTCTTAATTTCTTCCTATGGGGACCTTCGGCCTTCCCGGTAACAGGATCAGCATGCACCACTGGTCTCTCAACACCAGGTGGTCTAGTGGACAACGATCGTAGACGTGAGGCTTTGCGTGTCCGCTTCACGGCAGACGTCGAAGCCAATGCGTCCGAAGTAGGAGGAGGAGGAGGAGTAGGAGTGGAGGCAGGTGGAGAACCCACGATCTTTTATACAATAACATAGAAAATAAGATTAATGAAAAGATCAAGGATCAGTCATAAGTTATTTTTGGAAGGCAAAACTATAATATTATTAACCAAAACCCCACCACATAAGGAGACAAGACAAATTAACCAAAGGACTCTGAAAGATTGGTAGTTGTGTTTTTTAATTGTGATTTGGGGCAACCATGTTTTAAAAAGTATATTACATGTAATCATCAGTCAATGTATGTTTGATGGAATATAAATACTATATCTTCAGAAATACACATGTACATGGCATCCTTAGGACTTCATCCATGTTTTCTTTGATATTGATTTTCTTTTTTGTAGAAAAGAAAGAGGGGAACGAGCAACAATTTGAAGGTTGTACATTCAGGAACTAAAGAATTCAAAATAGCTAGTAATATGAGGGATTTGTTTTTGGGATTTTCTGAGCACCAACAGCGGCTACGCAAAAAGCTTGCACTTGAGGAGGGAAAGATATTTGCAGCTAATGAACAACTTTCTTAACTATTTGTCCTTCAGATTTTACTGTTCTTTTCTCTAATATGTAAATATAAATAATATAAGGCTATGGCTTATGGACATGGTCATTTTTACCCCTAACAATCTTAGAAGTAAATATAGACCATGTTTTTACGCGATACCCTTATACCATTTATATTTACATATTAGCAAAAACAAATAGTAAAATCTTAAGGACAAATAGTTTAGATAGTTGTTCATTAGCTGCAAATATCCTTCCCTCCTCAAGTGCAAGCTTCTTGCGTAGGCGCTCTAGCTGCTCAGAAAATCCCAAAAACAAATCCCTCTTATTACTAGCTATTTTGAATTCTTTAGTTCTTGAATATACAACCTTCAAATCGTTGCTCGTTCCCCTCTTTGAGAAGGAAGAGGATATTTATAAGACTTCATCTAGCTGATGTTTGTCGCCAATTTCATCATCCACCACCCTTTTCTTTTGTGCCTTCTCACGTTTATTGTTGTTAAACCCATATTTATGCCTTATTCCCTTCATGTCTTGTTTTATCACAACTTTAGTTGAATCTCCCATCTTCAGCATAGTTGAATCTCCTGTCTTATTCTCCAATGACACACTTTGATGGCCTGTATCTCTTTTCTTCGTATGTTCTAGTGCTTCAGTTTTAGAATGCATAGAGCAATCAGAATTTTCCAGTCATCACCAAAGGCTTCTGCATCAGCGTTGACACTCTCCACCCTCTTTGGTTTATGCTTCTGTGTTTTCTTCCGTGCTTCCTCCTTATAATTCTCAGATTTATTTTAGGTCTCACTAGAAGGATCAGCACCAATCCATGCCTATTCCTCCTCTACTAGCTCAATATCTTTCCTTTCACCTTTGCTTTTGTAAACTACACTGTAATTTACAAAACAAAAGTTGAAAGGAAAGATATTGACCTGGTAGACGAGGAAGAAGCACAAATTGGTGCTGATCGTTCTAGTGCAACCTCAAATAAAGCTGAGATTTATAACGAGGAGGCACGAAAGAAAACACAGAAGCATAAACCAAAGAGGGTTGAGAGTGTCAATGATGATGCAGAAGCCTTTGGTGATCACTGGAAAATTCTGATTGCTTTATGCATTCTGAAGCTGAAGCACTAGAACATACGAAGAAAAGAGATACAGGCCATCAAAGTGTGTCATTGGAGAATAAGACAGGAGATTCAACTATGCTGAAGATGGGAGATTCAGCTAAAGTTGTGATAAAACAAGACATGAAGGGAAGAAAGCTTAAATATGGGTTTAACAACAATAAACGTGAGAAGACAGAGACTAAAAGGGTGGTGGATGATGAAACTGGCGACAAACATCAGCTGGATGAAGTCCTAAGGAGGCAAATTGAAACAAAAAACTGATGCCTCAATCAGAGAAAAATGTAGTTGTCACTTACTTGCTTTGGTGACCTCTGTCTCTGCAGAAAATTACATTAGACGATGTTAATCAATTCTCTTTCATCATGATCATTTCGATTAGCATGAACGTCGTCAGCAATTTAGATGTGAATCATTAAAGGTAGATGATGGCATTCAAAGAATGATAGCGTCGTTTCAAATTTTAAGAAGAAAAAAAAACAATTATACTATATTTCAATTATAGACAATAACCGTGCCCATCTTAATACCATCACATGGATAGCAACAGAACTAGTAAAACTGCAACCTGCCTGTCCACCCATTAACCTAATTACCCAGTCACTGTAAAGTTTGAAATGCTTCCTTGTCCAGGTTTTTTTTTCAGCTTGCTTGTATAGCTCATGCTTCCATTTATATTATGTTTTCTATTGGTCTTTCCTTTTTAACCTTTTGATTTCATTTAAGTTTGAGAATGTGTTCTACTTTTAAAAAGTTTGATATGTTAAAATCAGTTCTACTTCTAAAGGCTTTACTAAGAGTATTTGAATTAGCTTCTGGTCTAAACATTAATTTTGGCAAAAGTCAGTTTGGGATTATAGGTGGTGGAGTCAATTGGGCTCTGGAAGCAGCTACTATCCTGCATTGCAGACAACTGGATTATATATTTTTTTTTTGTAAGGCAAAAATATGTATATTAATATTAAACAGAACAGTACCAGAGGTACTGAAAATAAAACATACAAGACACAAAAGTGCCACCTTCCAAAAAGCAAAACAAGCCCAACAATAACCCAGCACAAGGACCCCAATACATATAATCAGAAATTTAACCATAGGCCATCATAAGATTGGTAGACCAATGGTTAAATGATGTATTGAAACCTTTTTCTCCACATTTTAGCCAGGACCAAGGTAGAATTAAGGCATCATCCAACACCTTTTGAGGTTCAAAAGGAATGCCATGAAACAAAAAGGAATTCCTAAGCAATCAGCAGACCTTTCTATTTCTATTTTTTACACATTTAAAACTCAAACATATAAAATAAAAAATATATAACAAACTAACAAAGATAAAGACAAAAAAAAGGAAATATAAACTCACCTCAGTTGGTGCTGCTGCCCATCATTTCACTCTCACAACAAATAGGAATCATGTACCTGCATGAAAGAAATAATCACACAACACACAATGATCAGAATAAGCAAATGCATATAATTAAGCATGATACAATATCAATATTGATGGAAGTAACAATGACTTGTCAAAAATTTGGATGAAATTCAATATGTAAATCAAAGCTTTGTCCCTAAAACCCTCTGTGTAAATCAAAGCTATGTCCCTGAAACCCTCTATGTAAATTTGACAGCCTCGTCTCTCCCTTCCTGAAAACCCACTAAAAACTGCCTAACCCCCCTGCTGTTACTCCATAATTTATTCTGCAATAACTGCTTAAGGCAGTTACATATGGTCCTAAATCACTACAGATTCAGTTACGATTAACCCTTTGTGCCTAACTAGGGTTTTGAAACATCACAACAGAGACAGACCATTGAACAATGGATTTTCATCATTAACATACAACAGAGACATACCTTCGATGGAAGCGCAGACACGAACTCCACAAACGCGAACTCGACAATGTGGTTGCAATCACAGAAGCGCAGCCCAGTTTGCGACAAACACGAACTCAGGCAGAAGGAGAAACAACAATAACGCCCTGGGAGTACCCTTTCCGGGACTCTTTCCTTTCCTACTTTTCTTTGACCTGCGAAAGTGAGCAAATGTTAAAACAACGAACGCCTAATGTTAAAATGAAAGGACGTACCTCAATGGATAAGTGGCAAAGGCGATGTCCACAAACACGATATCCACAATGTGGTTGCAGTCACGGAAGCGCAGGCCAGTTTGACAAAAAGACGATCTCAGGCAGAAGGAGAAAGAAGAAGAACGATAGCGTTCAGGCGCACGGGTTGTGCAATTTCATAAGTTTAATATATAATGATAACAACACCGGTTTTTTTAAAAATAACCGATGTTAACATCAACTACGTAACATTGGTTATAATAAAACCGATGTTAACATCTACTCGATAACATCGGTTTTTACGGCATACTAACACCGGTTTTTCCAAAACTGATGTTAACTAAGTCTACTTATTTACAAAAATGCCACCGCGCTTTTGTTAACATCGGTAATAACCGATGTTAAAGGTCCGATGTTATATGTAAAAATTGTAGTAGTGTGACAAGCTTAATTTTCCTATATTGTTCATATATCTCTTGATTGGAGGTATATTTGTATGTTCTTCTGATCACTTCGTACTTTCATATATATTTTTTATTGATTAAGACATCTAAAATGTTTTACTTTCATTGAGAGGGGAAAGGTGGAAAACTTACAGTAATGGTATAACAACCACTTTACCAACATCAATTCTATTTACAAAAGCAAGATTATTTTTATTTTCTGAGTTTGTTGATTTTCAGAGTTGGAAATTTATGTCCATAATAATTATTCTTATCTTCTTATTAACGACTATAGTGAAAATGCTCCCCCCTATTGAGAGACATGATATGCTCAAAAGGGATTCCGACGTCTCATTATCATTTTATCAATTTCGATCGCCACATTTGTACATTTTTTTAATGTTGAGTCGCACATATTTTTCTTAACTTATTTAATAGAAATTCACACACACACCCATAAAATTAATATAAGCTCATATTAAATTTTTCACTACTTGTCTCAATCCACATTAAAATCCCATTTAACAGTATATTATTTTTTATTACAAGTTATACCCTTCTTGGTAACACAACTAGAAAATACACTTTCAACATCGGTTATTTAGAACATTCTACATCGGTTCTAAAACCGATGTTGAAAGTGGAGATGTTGAATGTATGAATGTTAACATCGGTTTTGGAGAACTGATGTTAACATACATATGACAACATCGGTTCTCCAAATACCCGATGTTAAACACAATGAACAACAGCAAAAAAAGTGTATGCATGATGAACGTTGACATCAGTTTTCTAGTAAAACCGATGTAAATATGTTAGTTTAACATCGATTTTCTAGAAAAACCGATGTTAACATATGCCCTTAACATTGGTTTTGCTAGAAAACCGATGTCAACGTTGATGATGCATACACTTATTTGGTGTAGTTCTTTGTGTATAACATCGGTTAATTATAAATAACCGATGTTAATATTCAAATATTCACATCGGTTATTGATAATTAACCGATGTTAATGTACACTAGTTAACATCGGTTTTCTACAGATAACCGATGTTAAATTACAAACGCTGACATCGGTTATACACAAAAAACCGATGTTAATATACAAACGTTAACATCGGTTTTATATTATAACCGATGTTGGTTATGATATTAACATCGGTTTTTGTTAATAACCGATGTTGTTTTCAAATATTTTTTTTTTATATATACTTTCTGTTTTTACAGTAAACCCAAAATTGTACCTGTCAAATGCAATTTCAGAAGGCCCAATTCACAGCAAATAAACATTTTATTCTGCTTTCAAGCAGTTTTAATGATAATAAACATCAAATAATTGATTTATATATTATAAAGAACTATCAACAAATGAGTTGAATGTTCATGTTACATAGAAAATGTAAAAAATGTCCCTAAATCCTAGGCCTGATCTCTAATTCGGAGATAAAACTATGCCCACTGGATCCACAATGCTTTTAATCTCTCAGGCTCCAATGGTCTAGGGACGTTAAAATACTGCATGATTAAATAAATCATATTAAGTTAATAATGTAATACAAATTATAAATAAATCAATTTTCTTTGAAATAAACTTACCGCTTCCCAATTATTTGTAAAAGTTCCTAAAATGATGGTGGACATCCAGTGCATGACATAGTAGCCGCACTCAGTAGTTCCTTTTTGTCTATTACACTAAATACATAATGAAATTTGGATATTAATTAAACAACTAGTGTACAGACACATAAAGAAATATATATAAGTAGAAGTTTTATGTAAATGACGTACCTTGACGACGATCCACCTAGCCGGAGCCTTTGATTTAGGCTGTGGAGCATCATCAAGACCCTTGATAGCACAGTTTCATATGAGTAACAATTAAAAACTGGTGTTGTACGTTGAGGTATTACAATGCAAATGTATTGAAAACAACACTAACCTATTAATAATCCCTTTAAGGTAGTTGTATAGCCTCTTATGCAATGAACAAAACCAGACAACTAAGTGTTCCTTGGGCAGGATGACCACCATCTGCCAGTGTCCGCTGCAGTGGAACCTAAAATGGGTTAGTACATTAGTAAACATTAATTAAATTTTGTTATTTTGTGACTTACCCATTTAGGTAGGCTCCAAGATACACATCGCGTTGTGAACTCTGCATCCAACTCTTTATGTAACTTTCAGATTCAAACTGCGATTGCCCAGACCTTTGAATGGACTGAGGCTCGAGGAATCCATAGATATCAGAATTCCCCGCTCGCATTCATGTTTCAATGAGATGCCTGTTTATGTTAAGTCAAAGTTTAATATTTATGAATTGAAAGCCATAACTTAGGTAAATAAAAGCCTTTTATATAAAGATTTACAGAATCCACAACTGTAACACTGATATGCTGAGACATTGACCACCGTGTGCGATTTCGGAGAGGTCTTCGTGCTTTATGTACAGGGGGAAATCTGGATTAACGACCCCGAACACGGTGGCATCCCATCTAACCTGATAAGGCCTCAAGAAAAGCTCTGGGATGGTCAATGTCATCAGATAAAGCAGATCATCGACCTCCGGATCGGGCTTCGGAGGTGGTTTTGGCGGAGACACAGCTACCTGTTCATGAAACAAAGTTAAATAGCCTAATTTGAAAAGAAGAAACATATAGTAAGGACAATAAGTACCTGCTGTGTTAAAGACTTGACCAGATGTGTCGGCCAAGCAAGGAAGGTGTGAAGTGCCTGATAATGTCAAGTCTGCAGTTTTTCAGCACTTCAAAGAAAGATTTTCAGAACAGAATCAGTGCAGACCAACTCTGGATGGGATTCAGTTTAATTCTCTTGATCAAGGGCAGAGGAATGCATATTCTCCATGGTGTGATGATTGCTAATGAAGTCTTAGCTGAAGCCAAATGCAACAATAACCCTTGCATGATTTTCAAAGTTGATTTTGAAAAAGCCTATGACTCGGTATCTTGGGGATTTCTAAACTACATGATGAAAAGGATGGGATTTTGTGATAGATGGAGAAAGTGGATCTATGGATGCTTGTCTAGTGCAACTATATCAATCTTGATAAATGGCAGCCCTACTAGAGAGTTTGTGCCTAAGAGGGGGCTTAGGCAAGGCGACCCTCTTGCACCTTTCCTCTTTGACATAATAGCCGAGGGCCTTACTAGTTTGATGAGGACAGCTGTTTCAAAAAACATTTTCAGCAGTTATCAAGTAGGGAGGCACAAGGAAGAGATCAACATACTGCAATATGCAGACGATACCTTGTTTTTTGGAACTGCGACTACAGCCAATGTTCGAGCTATGATGTCTATCCTCAGAATTTTTGAGCTGGCTTCAGGGCTCAAGATCAATTATGCTAAAAGCAAATTTGGGTGCTTGGGTAAATCTGTGAGTTGGTGTAGGGAAGCAGCTAATTACCTTAACTGTGGCCAGTTGGGTTTTCCTTTTTCCTATCTTGGAATTCCAGTGGGTTCATCCTCTAAAAGCTGGAATGTTTGGCAACCTCTTATTAGCAAGTTTGAATCTAGATTGGCTAAGTGGAAGTAGAGATGTTTATCTATGGGGGGCAGGATATCCCTTATCAATTCTGTCCTATCAGCCATGCCTATTTATCTATTGTCTTTCTTTAAAATTCCCAAAAAAGTGGTCCAAAAAGCAGTATCTATCCAGAGGAATTTTCTATGGGGAGGGGGTGTTGAGGCAGCCAGGATTGCATGGGTAAATTGGGACACTGTGTGTCTTCCCAAGAGCAAAGGAGGGCTAGGGATTAAAGACCTAACCAAGTTCAATGAAGCCTTGCTTGGTAAATGGGGTTGGGCATTGGCAAACAACCATAATCAGCATTGGGCTAGAGTCTTGCTATCTAAATATGGAGGGTGGAATACCCTATGTTCTGGTAGGGACAGTGCTCATTTTTCTCAATGGTGGAAGGACTTGAGGTCTGTTTTTCAACAACATCACAGCAATAGCCTCATTAACAATTTCAGATGGAAGGTGGGTGATGGGTCAACACTCAAGTTTTGGAAAGATAAATGGAGGGAGGGTGACTTGAGCCTAAAGGATAAATACCCAAGCTTGTACAACGTTAGTACTCAACAGAACCATTTAATCAACTCAATGGGTATCTTAGTGGATAATAGATGGGAGTGGAAGTTTCAATGGAGGAGAAACCTTTTTGACCATGAAGTTGATATGGCAGCAGCTTTTATGGCAGACATTGCTGAGTTTCAAATTCAACCAACAAGCAGGGACCTTCTGCTATGGGGGCTTGATACTGGTGGACCATATTCCACAAAGGCAGCTTATAGCTTCTTGAAGGATGGTGACAGCCAGGTTACTGAAGATAGTGACTTCAAGTCAATCTGGAATCTCAAAATTCCACCTAGAGCAAGTGCTTTTTCTTGGAGATTATTCAAGAACTGAATCCCTACCAAGGTTAACTTAAGGAGGAGACATGTGGAGCTGCCTTCCTATAACTGCCCGCTGTGTGATGAGGAGGAGGAAATAACTGGTCATATCTTGTACTCATGTATAAAAACTAGGACTCTTTGGTGGGAGACTATGAGTTGGGTCAATAGATGGCAGAACCTAAGTACTAACACACTATTTCAGTACATAGCACAGCTTGGACACATGGTTAAGAGGAACTGCTCGCTGCTCCTCATAAAGAAGCAAACACTCACTCACTCACTCACTCACTCTCTCTCTCTCTCTCTCTCTCTCTCTGCAAATAATATAATTAGATCACAGCCCACAAAAAAAATATAATTAGACCATGAAAAAGAAAGTTAATTCTCATGAAATCATGAACCAGCTATGTTTCTTCAAAGAAAATCGAACCTTTTTTCATTACTAATAACCACTTTTCAAGCTACCCTTTGATTATTATGTTGCGTTCCATTGCTCTAAAGTAGTCCCATCAGCCCAAAAAAGCCGAAAAGATGACACAAGAGGCTGAAATTTGACACCACTCAAAAGTAAAAGCATTGCTCCATATGGAACCATATAGAACATAGTTACATGTCATATGACTTTGATATAATGATATATAACAATTTCATTTTCATATGCATATATAACTATTGATTCAGGAGTTGAATTCATCATCATCTTTACAATCTAACAAGTACAAATTAAATATTTATAATCCTGCACAATATAACAGACAAGTAACCACAAATCATTATTCATTTGTTTCAGACTCTCTCAACATTCCCCCAAAAGCCAGCAACAACCTTACCAAAATCTCTAACCCCTCTGGCTATCCTTACAACATTTTCTGTTCCTCTCTGTGAAAATTTCATTTATTGTTAGCTGTCCGCTAAATTTTGGCAGTACCATCATACATTCAATTTTGCAGAGGGTAATTGAAAATTAAAATAAATATATCAATATCTATTCGTTGGAAAATCATTAATGCCATAATTAAGTTTGCTTTGAATTTTATGTTTGGATAGTGACTGACTTCAATTTTAACAAATCAAAAGAATAGATTAGAAGAAAAAAATATACACTTCTCTAAAACCTCAATTTATTAGATGTCGACCAATTTTACATGTAAGAAATGTAACATGGGTGATGGATTAGTGTGCTAACGATATGAAGGGAAATTAAAGAAAAGGGTAGCAAGCAAATTATTAAGTTGGTCATGATATTTACTATAATTTGATTATTGGTTAAGAGATTAAAACAAATTTTTTTATTAGAATGAACAAAATTATATTATTTATGATTTTTACAATCAATATTTTTTTTCTTTAATGTTTTAATCAATGTCTTAAGGATCTGTTTAGTAAGATTCAATTAAATTTTATTAACTTTTTGGTGAGAGGGTGCCACGTGACCCATCATCAAAGGGAAAAGAGAGAGAAACGCTGAAACCTCTCTCTCTCTCTCTCTCACTCACTCACTCACTCGCTGACTTTGGTTTCCACATTGACTGCATAATTATAAAGGCAGAAAAAGAGTTAGGTGACTTAGCTAGGCAGATGAAGGATGGTAAAACTCATTAGTTTCCTTCCATCAAGGTCATAGAGTATATAAAGCACTCACATGCATTGGTACTATTTGCAATACAAGCTCATCTCTTGGGAAGAAATTAGTTTAAGCCTTAGCTAGAAAAAGGACACTGAGTTAGTGAGTTTTGAGAGGCAGAAGAAAATAAGAAGAAAGGTGGAGTGAGTGAGTGAATAGAAAAAAAAACCCACTATTTGTAATTCTTAACCTTCAGTACATCTAGGATACAGGCAGAATTGTCCTAGGATGTGTGAGGATAGGGTTGTTATCTTATGTGATTCTTTTTGTAGCTGGGGTTTGGCAGATTCTACCTTTGTAATTCTTAACCTTCAGTACATCTAGTACTGAAGTGTATATTAATACAATCATATTTTTGCAGTGCAAAAAAAAAAAGGAAAGCCTTGTGTCCAGATTTAATGAATTGGAGATCAAATCTGCAGTTTGGAATTGGAGATCAACTGTGAAAAGACTAGGAGTCTTTGGTGGGAGACAATGAGATGGGTTAATAGAGTGGGTTCCTATTCCATAGATCCAAAGAATCATTTTTTACAATTCACCCAGTGGAATAGCAAAGATAGTACCAACAAAAGATGGGAATTTCTGTGGCTAGCCCTGTCCTTCTCCATTTGGTACCATAGAAATGCCAAGATATTCAAGAACCAGCCGTTCACTCCTGAAAAGGTCATGGATGATGCCTTGTTCCACACCTGGTCCTGGATAAAATGTGTGGAGAAGGACTTCCAAATGCACTTTAATTTCTGGTCAACCAATCTAAAGGATGTTCTTTCTTAGAGGGGATGGGTTTGTATTTTTGTGGGCTATATTCGGTCTCTCCTAATGGGATGCAGACTGTAATTGTCTTGCTTTTTAACTTTGTATCTTCAGTACACCTAGTACTGAATTTCATATATAATATATTGATTTTTGCTGTGCAAAAATAAATGTCTCTTTGTAATCTGTAGTACCACTACTAATTATCAATATAAATTATCTTTGCAGTTAAAAAAAAATATTAAACAGAACAGTACCACAGGTACTGAAAATAAAAGATACAAGACACAAAAGTGCCACCTTCCAAAAAGCAAAATAAACCCAACAATAACCCAGCACAAGGACCCCAATACATATAATCAGAAATTTAACCAAAGGCCATCATAAGCACCTTTTGAGGTTCAAAAGGAATGCATTGAAACAGCAAGGAATTCCTAAGCAATTAGCAGACCTTTCTATTTCTATTTTTTACACATTTAAAACTCAAACATATAAAATAAAAACTATATAACAAACTAACAAAGATAAAGACAAAAAAAAAGGAAATATAAACTCACCTCAGTTGGTGCTGCTGCCCATCATTTCACTCTCACAACAAATACGAATCATGTACCTGCATGGAAGAAATAATCACACAACACACAATGATCAGAATAACCAAATGCATATAATTAAGCATGATACAATATCAATATTCATGGAAGTAACAATGACTTGTCAAAAATTTGGATGAAATTCAATATGTAAATCAAAGCTTTGTCCCTGAAACCCTCTGTGTAAATCAAAGCTTTGTCCCTGAAACCCTCTATGTAAATTTGACAGCCTCATGTCTCCCTTCCTGAAAACCCACTAAAAACTGCCTAACCCCCCTGCTGTTACTCCATAATTTATTCTACAATAACTGCTTAAGGTAGTTACATATGGTCCTAAATCACTACACATTCAGTTACGATTAACCCTTTGTGCCTAACTAGGGTTTCGAAACATCACAACAGAGACAGACCATTGAACAATGGATTTTCATCATTAAAATACAACAGAGACATACCTTCGATGGAAGCGCAGACACGAACTCCACAAACGCGAACTCGACAATGTGGTTGCAATCACAGAAGCGCAGCCCAGTTTGCAACAAACACGAACTCAGGCAGAAGGAGAAACAACAATAAAGCCCTGGGTTAAAACGACGAACGCCTAATGTTAAAACGAAAGGATGTACCTCAATGGATAAGTTCCAAAGACGATCTCCACAAACACGATCTCCACAATGTGGTTGCGGTCACGGAAGCACAGGCGACTTTGACACAAGGAGAAAGAAGAAGAACGATATGGTTCAAGCGCAAGGAGAAAGAAGAAGAACGATAGGGTTCAAGCGCAAGGAGAAAGAAGAAGAACGATAGGGTTCAAGCACGCGGGTTGTGCAATTTCAAAACTTTAATATATAATGATAACAACATCGGTTTTTTAAAAATAACCGATGTTAACATAAACTACATAACATCGGTTATAATAAAACCGATGTTAACATCGACTCGATAACATCGGTTTTTACAAAACCGATGTTAACAAAGGCATACTAACATCGGTTTTTCCAAAATCAATGTTAACTACTCCATAGTAACATGATGTTACTATGGAGTAGTTAACATCAGTTTTGGAAAAACCGATGTTAACTAAGTCTACTTATTTACAAAAATGCCACCGCGCTTTCGTTAACATCGGTTTTAGCTATAATCGATGTTAATTGGGCGATGTTGAAAGCTTTTTTTTAGTAGTGTAACGTGACTAAAGCTAGCATATTTTTATGCACTTTCTTTCCTAATTTCCTATCTAAATAGTCTTACATGAACAAAATATGAGTTGGATTAAGCCTTTATACTAGTGGTCATTTTTCGCATTATTTTGTTTTAAATACAGGACAGGATTCAAGGACTTCACACCCCAAACTCTCAACGTATAAGTTTTGTGCAGCTTGAAGTCCGATAGTCATAAGTTTAATTTTCCAACATTATTCGTATATCTCTTGATTGGTGTGAAGTCCTTGAACAAAATATGTGTTGGTTTAGTGGACGTTTTTCGCATTATTGTGTTTTAAATACAGGATAGGATTCCAGGACTTCACACCCCAAACTCACATTGTATAAGTTTTGTGCAACTTGAACTCCCATAGTGATAAGTTTAATTTTCCTATATTGTTCGTATATCACTTGATTGGTGTGAAGTCCTTGAATAAAATATGAGTTGGATTAGTGGTCGTTTTTCACATTAGTGTTTTAAATACAGGACAGGATTCAAGGACTTCCCACCCCAAACTCTCATTGTATAAGTTTTGTGTAGCTTGATGTCCCATAGTCATAAGCTAAATTTTCCAATATTGTTCGTATATCTCTTAATTGGAGTTATATATATTTGTTCTTCTTATCACTTCGTACATTCGTATATATTTTTTATTGATAAAGACATCTAAAATGTTTTATTTTCATTGAGAGGGGAAAGGTGGAAAAATTACAGCAATGGTATCACAACCTCTTTACCAAGTTCAATTCTATTGACAAAGGCAAGATTATTTTTATTTACAGAGTTTGTTGATTTTCAGGGTTGGAAATTTATGTCCATTTTAATTATTCTTATCTTCTTATCAACGACGACTATAGTGAAAATGCTCCCCCCTACTGAGAGACATGATATGCTCAAAAGGGATTCCGATGTCTCATTATCATTTTATCAATTTTGATCGCCACATTTGTACATTTTTTTAATGTTGAGTCGCACATATTTTTCTTTACTTATTTATTAGAAATTCACACACACACCCATAAAATTAATATAAGGTCATATTAAATTTTTAACTACTTGTCTCAATCCACGTTGAAATCCCATTTAACAGAATAATATTTTTTATTAGAAGTTATACCCTTATTGGTAACGTGACTAAAGCTAGCATATTTTTATGCACTTTATTTCCTAATTTCCTATCTAAATAGTCTTACATGAACAAAATATGAGGTTGATTAAGCCTTTATACTTGTGGTCATTATTCGCATTATTTTGTTTTAAATACAGGACAGGATTCAAGGACTTCACACCCCAAACTCTCAACGTTTAAGTTTTGTGCAGCTTGAGCTCCGATAGTCATAAGTTTAATTTTCCTATATTGTTCGTATATCTCTTGATTGGTGTGAAGTGCTTGAACAAAATATGTGTTGGATTAGTGGTCATTTTTCACATTATTGTGTTTTAAATACAGGACAGGATTCCAGGACTTCACACCCCAAACTCACATTGTATAAGTTTTGTGCAACTTGAACTCCCATCGTCACAAGCTTAATTTTCCTATATTGTTCTTATATCTCTTGATTGGAGTTATATATGTTTGTTCTTCTGATCACTTCGTACATTCATATATATTTTTTATTGATAAAGACATCTAAAATGTTTTACTTTCATTGAGAGGGGAAAGGTGGAAAACTTACAGGAATGGTATCACAACCTCTTTACCAACTTCAATTCTATTTACAAAGGCAAGATTATTTTTATTTTCTGGGTTTGTTGATTTTCATGGTTGGAAATTTATGTCCATATTAATTATTCTTATCTTCTTATCAATGACTATAGTTAAAATGCGCCCCCCTATTGAGAGACATGATATGCTCAAAAGAGATTCGACGTCTCATTATCATTTTCTCAATTTTGATCGCCACATTTTTACATTTTTTTAATGTTAAGTCGCACATATTTTTCTTAACATATTTATGAGAAATTCACACACACACCCATAAAATTAATATCATCTCATATTAAATTTTTACTACTTGTCTCAATCCATGTTGAAATCCCATTTAACAGAATAATATTTTTTATTACAAGTTATACCCTTATAGGTAACATGACTAAAGCTAGCCTATATTTATGCACTTTCTTTCCTAATTTCCTAACTAAACAGTCTTACATGAACAAAATATGAGTTGGATTAAGCCTTTATACTAGTGGTCATTTTTCGCATTATTTTGTTTTAAATACAGGACAGGATTCAAGGGTTTCACACCCCAAACTCTCAACGTTTAAATTTTGTGCAGCTTGAACTCCGATAGTCATAAGTTTAATTTTCCTATATTGTTCGTATATCACTTGATTGGTGTGAAGTCCTTGAATAAAATATGAGTTGGATTAGTGGTCGTTCTTCGCATTTGTGTTTTAAATACAGGACAAGATTCAAGGACTTCCCACCCTAAACTCTCATTGTATAAGTTTTGTGTAGCTTGATGTCCCATAGTCATAAGCTAAATTTTCCAATATTGTTCGTATATCTCTTGATTGGAGTTATATATATTTGTTCTTCTTATCACTTCGTACATTCGTATATATTTTTTATTGATAAAGACATCTAAAATGTTTTATTTTCATTGAGAGGCAAAAGGTGGAAAAATTACAGCAATGGTATCACAAGCTCTTTACCAAGTTCAATTCTATTGACAAAGGCAAGATTATTTTTATTTACAGAGTTTGTCGATTTTCAGGGTTGGAAATTTATGTCCATTTTAATTATTCTTATCTTGTTATCAACGACGACTATAGTGAAAATGGTCCCCCCTACCGAGAGACATGATATGCTCAAAAGGGATTCCGATGTCTCATTATCATTTTATCAATTTTGATTGCCACATTTGTACATTTTTTTAATGTTGGGTCGCACATATTTTTCTTAACTTATTTATGAGAAATTCACACACACACCCATAAAATTTAATATAAGGTCATATTAAATTTTTACTACTTGTCTCAATCCATGTTAAAATCCCATTTAACAGAATAATATTTTTTATTACAAGTTATACCCTTATAGGTAACATGACTAAAGCTAGCCTATATTTATGCACTTTCTTTCCTAATTTCCTAACTAAACAGTCTTACATGAACAAAATATGAGTTGGATTAAGCCTTTATACTAGTGGTCATTTTTCACATTATTTTGTTTTAAATACAGGACAGGATTCAAGGGTTTCACACCCCAAACTCTCAGCGTATAAGTTTTGTGCAGCTTGAGCTCCCATAGTCGTAAGTTCAATTTTCCTATATTGTTCGAATTTCTCATGATTGGTGTGAAGTGCTTGAACAAAATATGAGTTGGATTTGTGGTCGTTTTTCGCATTATTGTGTTTTAAATAGAGGACAGGATTCCAAGACATCACACCCCAAACTCTCATTGTATAAGTTTTGTGCAGCTTGAACTCCCATCGTCACAAGCTTAATTTTCCTATATTGCTCTTATATCTGTTGATTGGAGTTATATTTGTTTGTTCTTCTGATCATTTTGTACCTTCATATATATTTTTTATTGATAAAGACATCTAAAATGTTTTACTTTCATTGAGAGGGGAAAGGTGGAAAACTTACAGGAATGGTATCACAACCTCTTTACCAACTTCAATTCTATTTACAAAGGCAAGATTATTTTTATTTTCTGGGTTTGTTGATTTTCATGGTTGGAAATTTATTTCCATATTAATTATTCTTATCTTGATATCAACGACTATAGTGAAAACTCCCTCACCTATTGAGAGACATGATATGCTCAAAAGGGATTCCGACGTCTCATTATCATTTTACCAATTTTGATCGCCACATTTGTACATATTTATGAGAAATTCACACACACACCCATAAAATTAATATCAGCTCATATTAAATTTTTACTACTTGTCTCAATCCACGTTGAAATCCAACTTTCAACTACTTGTCTCAATCCACGTTGAAATCCCATTTAACAGAATAATATTTTTTAATACAAGTTATGCCATTATAGGTAACGTGACTAAAGCTAGCATATTTTTATGCACTTTCTTTCCTAATTTCCTATCTAAATAGTCTTACATGAACAAAATTAGTTGGATTAAGCCTTTATACTAGTGGTTTTTTTTCGCATTATTTTGTTTTAAATACAGGACAGGATTCAAGGACTTCACACCCCCAAACTTTCAATGTATAAGTTTTGTGCTGCTTGAGCTCCAATCGTCGTAAGTTTAATTTTCCTATATTGTTTGTA
This sequence comes from Glycine max, assembly GCF_000004515.6. NCBI lineage: Eukaryota > Viridiplantae > Streptophyta > Magnoliopsida > Fabales > Fabaceae > Glycine > Glycine max. The sequence continues at coordinate 10,316,633 of NC_016091.4, forward strand.
TATCTCTTGATTGGTGTGAAGTCCTTGAACAAAATATGAGTTGGATTATTGGTCGTTTTTGGCATTATTGTGTTGTAAATACAGGACAGGATTCAAGGACTTCACACCCCAAACTCTCAACGTATAAGTTTGGTATTGCTTGAGCTCCCATAGTCATAAGGTTAATATTCCTATATTGTTCGTATATCTCTTGATTGGAGTTATATTTGTTTGTTCTTCTGATCACTTCGTGCCTTCATATATATTTTTTATTGATAAAGACATCTAAAATGTTTTACTTTCATTGATAGGGGAAAGCTGCAAAACTTACAGTATTGGTAACACAACCTCTTTACCAACTTCAATTCTATTTACAAAAGCAAGGGTATTTTTATTTTCTGAGCGTGTTTATTTTCAGGGTTTGAAATTTATGTTCATATTAATTATTCTTATCTTCTTATCAACAACTATAGTTACAACGCTCCCACCTATTGAGAGACATGATATGCCAAAAAGGGATTCCGACATCTCATTATCATTTTATCAATTTTGATCGCCACATTTGAACATTTTTTTGATGTTGAGTCGCACATATTTTCTTAACTTATTTATGAGAAATTCACACACACACACCCATAAAATTAATATAAGCTCATATTAAACTTTTAACTACTTGTCTCAGTCCAAGTTGAAATCCCAATTAACAGAATAATATTTTTCAATACAGGTTATACCGTTATAGGTAACGTGACTAAAGCTAGGATATTTTTAGTCACTTTCTTTTCTAATTTGATATCTAAAAAGTGTTACATGAACACAATAGGAGTTGGATTAAGCCTTTATACTAGTGGTCATTTTGCGCATTATTTTGTTTTAAATAAAGGACAGGATTCAAGGACTCCACACCCCAAACTCTCATTGTAAAAGTTTTGTGCAGCTTGAGCTCCCATAATCATATGTTTAATATTGCAATATCTTTCGTAAGCTCCTTCTGTATCTCTTGATTGGAGTTATATTTGTTTGTTCTTCTGACCACTTCTTACTTTTGCATATATATTTTTTTATTGATAAAGGCATCTAAAATCTTTTACTTTCCTTGAGAGGGGAAAGGTGGAAAACTTATAGCAATGGTATCACAACCTCTTTGCCAAGTTCATTTCTATTTACAAAAACAAGATTATTTTTGTATTCTGAGTTTGTTGATTTTCAGGATGGGAAATTTATGTCGATATTAATTATTCTTATATTGTTATCAACGACAATAGTGAAAATGCTACCCCCTATTGAGAGACATGATATGCTGAAGAGGGATTCCGACGTCTCATTATCATTTTATCAATTTTGATCGCCAAATTTGTACATTTTTTTAATGTTGAGTCGCACATATTTTTCTTAACTTATTTACGAGTATTCTTGTTTACAATGTTAAAATCGGCACATCTATTTTCTAGGTTTGAAATTCTTAACACAAGTAATTTTGCCCCTTTGGTTGACGCAAAAGGGACGGCAGCCCGAATTTCAAGATAAATACAGCATATGAAGAAATCTTGTTTCATTGAAAAACATATGAATAAGGATCTAATTGTCAAATCCATCCTTTTATTGGTTTTATGGGACATGACATGCCTGAAAAGGAAAATAATATTTCACCATTTTCTCAATTTATTTTACACACACACTCACGCGGACGCGTGCACACGCACAATGTCACTAGTTAAATTGAGATTTGAAGTCAAAATCAGTTTTATCTTACAATAACTCAATATCTGTAATTTGATTGAAATCCCTTTTGAGAGCAAGCAAAATATTAGTTATGAACATTTTCTGGAAGATGGTTGTGTACCAATTGAAGAAAAGGGATTTGGAGAGATTCACACACACACATAAAATAAATGTAAGTTCATATTGAATATGTAGCTACTTATGTCAATCCACGTTGAATTCTCATTTAAGAAAATTATAATTTTTGTTTCAATTATACTCTTATATGTAACGTGACTAAAGCTAGCTTATTTTTATGCAACTTCTTTCCTAATTCGCTATCAAAAAAGTGTTGCATGAACAAAATATGAGTTGAATTAAGCCTTTATACTAGTGTTCATTTTGCGCATTATTGTGTTTTGAATAAAGGACATGATTCAGGGACTTCACACCCCAAACTCTCATTGTATAAGTTTTGCGCAGCTTGAGCTCCCATAGTCATAAGTTTAATTTTCCTCTATCTTTCGTAAGATTCTTCTGTATCTGTAGATTTGAGTTATTTTTGTTTGTTCTTCTGACCTCTTCTTACTTTCGCATATATATCTTTTTATTGATAAAGACATCTAAAATCTTTTACTTTCCTTGAGAGGGGAAAGGTGGAAAACTTACAGCAATGGTATCACTACCTCTTGACAACTTCAATTCTATTTACAAAAGCAACATTATTTTTATTTTCTGAGTTTGTTGATTTTCAGGGTTGCGAATTTATGTCCATATTAATTATTCTTGTTATCAACGACTATAGTGAAAACGCTTGCCCCCTATTGAGAGACATTATATGTTCGAAAGGGATTCCGACGTCTCATTATCATTTTATCAATTTTGATCGCCACATTTGTACATTTTTTTAATGTTGAGTGGCACATATTTTTCTTAACGTATGTACGAGTATTCATGTTTGCAATGTTAAAATCGGCACATCTATTTTCTAGGTTAGAAATTCCTAAGACAGTAATTTTTTCCCTTTGGTTGACACAAAAGGGACGGCAGCTGGAATTTCATGATAAATATAGCATATGAAGAAATCTTGTTGCACTGAAAAACATTTGAATAAGGATCTAATTGTCAAATCCATCTTTTTTTTTTGTGTTTTATGGGATACGGCATGCTCGAAAAGGAAGACATTATTTCACCATTTTCTCAATATATTTTACACACACTCACGCGAACGTGTGCGCAAGCACAATATCACTAGTTAAATTGAGATTTGTAGTCAAAATCAGTTTTATCTTAAAATAACTCAATATCTGTAATTTTATTGAAATCCCTTTTGACAGCAAGCAAAAAATTAGTTCTGAACATTTTCTCGAAGATGGTTGTGTACCAAGTGAAGAAAGGGGATTTGGAGAGATTCAAACACACACCCATAAAATAAATGTAAGTTCATATTTAATCTTTAGCTACTTATGTCAATCCATGATGAATTCCCATTTAAGAGAATCATATTTTTTGTTTCAACTTATACTCTTATAGGTAACGTGACTAAAGCTAGCTTATTTTTATGCAACTTCTTTCCTAGTTTGCTATCTAAAAAGTGTTACATGAAAAAAATATGAGTTGGATTAAGGTGGTCATTTTGCGCATTATTTTGTTTTTAATAAAGGACAGGATTCAAGGACTTCACATCCCAAACTCTCGTTGTATAAGTTTTGCGCAGCTTGAGCTCTCATAGTCATAAGTTTAATTTTTCTATATCTTTCGTAAGCTCCTTCTGTATCTCTTGATTGGAGTTAGATTTGTTTGTTCTTCAAATCACCTCTTACTTTCACATATATATTTTTTTTATTGATAAAGACATATAAAATCCTTTACTTTCACTGAGAGGGGAAAGGTGGAAAACTTACAGCAATTGTTGTCACAACCTCTTTACCAACTTCAATTCTATTGACAAAAACAAGATTATTTTTTTTTTTCCTGATTTTGTTGATTTTCAGGGTGGGAAACTAATGTCCATATTAATTATTCTTATCTTGTTATCAACAACTATAGTGAAAACATTCCCCCCTCTTGAGAAGCATGATATGCTCAAAAGGGATTCCGACGTCTCATTATCATTTTATCAATTTTGACTGCCACATTTGTACATTTTTTTAATGCTGAGTCTCACATATTGTTCTTACTTATCTACGAGTATTCTTGTTTGCAATATTAAAATCGGAACATCTATTTTCTAAGCTAGAAATTCTTAACACAAGTAATTTTTTCCCCATTGTTTAACACGAAAGGGATGGCAGTCCGAATTTCATGATAAATACCGCATAGGAAAAATTCTTGTTGCATTGAAAAACATATGAATAAGGATCTAATTGTCAAATCTATCTTTTTTTCTTTTAAGGGATACGACATTCCTGAAAAGGAAAACTTTATTCCACTATTTTCTCAATTTATTTGACAGACACACTCACGCGGACGCATGCACACGCACAATGTCACTAGTTATTGAGATTTGTAGTCAAAATCAATTTTATCTTACAATAACTCAACATCTGTAATTTTATTGAAATCACATTTGACAGTAGGCAAAATATTAGTTCTGAACATTTTCTTGAAGATGGTTGTGTACCAAATGAAGAAAGGGGATTTGGAAAGATTCACATACACACCCATAAAATAAATGTAAGTTCATACTAGTGGTCATTTTGCGCATTATTTTGTTTTGAATTCAAGGACTTCACACACCAAACTCTCATTGTATAAGTTTTGCGCAGCTTGAGCTCCCATAGTCATAAGTTTAATTTTCCTATATCTTTCGTAAGCTCCTTCTGTATCTGTTGATTGGAGTTATATTTGTTTGTTCTTCTCACCACTTCTTACTTTCGCATATATATTTTTTTATTGATAAAGACAACTAAAATCTTTTATTTTCACTGAGAGGGGGAAGGTGGAAAACTTACAGCAATGGTAGCACAACCTCTTTACCAACTTCAATTCTATTTACTAAAGCAAGATTGTTTTTGTTTTCTGAGTATGTTGATTTTCAGGGTGGGAAATTTATGTCCATGTTAGTTATTCTTATCTTGTTATCAACGACTATAGTGAAAACGCTCCCCCTATTGAGAGACATGATATGCTCAAAAGGGATTGCGACGTCTCATTATCATTTTATCAATTTTGATCGCCACATTTGTACATTTTTTTAATGTTGAGTCGCACATATTTTTATTAACTTATTTACGAGTATTCTTGTTTGCAATGTTAAAATTGGGACATCTATTTTCTAGGTTAGAAATTCTCAACACAAGTAAAATTTCTCCTTTGGTTGAAACGAAAGGTTCGGAAGCCCGAATTTCATGAAAAATACAGCATATGAAAAAATCTTGTTGAATTGAAAAACATATGAATAAGGATTTAATTGTAAAATCCATCTCTATTTTTGGTTTTGTAGGATACGACATGCCCGAAAAGGAAAACATTATTTCACCATTTTCTCAATTTATTTTACACACACTCACGCGGACGCGTGCACACGCACAACGTCACAAGTTAAATTGAGATTTGTAGTCCAAATCAGTTTTATCTTACAATAAATCAATATCTATAATTTGATTGAAATCCCTATTGACAGCAAGCAAAATATTTGTTCTGAACATTTTCTCAAAGATGGTTGTGTACCATGTGAAGAAAGAGGATTTGGAGAGATTCACACACGTACAAACCCATAAAATAAATGTAAGTTCATATTAAATCTTTAGCTACTTGTGTCAATCCCCATTGAATTCGCGTTTAAGAGAATGCTATTTTTTGTTTCAACTTATACTATTACAGGTAACGTGACCAAAGCTAGCTTATTTTTATGAAACTTCTTTGCTAATTTTCTATCAAAATAGTCTTACATGAACAAAATATGAGTTGGATTAAGCCTTTATACTACTAGTCATTTTGCGCATTATTTTGTTTTAAATACAGGACAGGTTTCAAGGACTTCACACCCCAAACTCTCATTGTATAAATTTTGTGCAGCTTCAGCTCTCATAGTCATAGTTCAATTTTCCTATATCTTTCGTAAGCTCCTTCTATATCCGTAGATTGGAGTTATATTTGTTTGTTCTTCTTACTTTCACATATATATTTTTTTATTGATAAAGACAACTAAAATCTTTTACTTTCATTGAGAGGGGGAAGGTGGAAAACTTACAGCAATGGTAGCGAAACCTCTTTACCAACTTCAATTCTATTTACAAAAGCAAGATTATTTTTATTTTCAGAGTTTGTTGATTTTCAGTGTTGGAAATTTACGTCCATATTAATTATTCTTTTCTTGCTATCAACGACTATAGTGAAAACGCTCCCCCCTATTGAGAGACGTGATATGCTCAAAAGGGATTCCGACGTCTCATTATCCTTTTATCAATTTTGATCGCCACATTTGTACATTTTTTTAATGTTGAGTCGCACATATTTTTCTTAACTTATTTATGAGAAATTCACACACACACACACACTCATAAAATTAATATAAGCTCATTAAAAATTTTAACTACTTGTCTCAATTTTCCTATATCTTTCGTAAGCTCCTTCTATATCCGTAGATTGGAGTTATATTTGTTTGTTCTTCTGACCACTTCTTACTTTCACATATATATTTTTTATTGATAAAGACATCTAAAATGTTTTTCTTTCATTGAGAGGGGAAAGGTGGAAAACTTACAGCAATGGTATCACAACCTCTTTACCAACTTCAATTCTATTGACAAAGGCAAGATTATTTTTATTTTCTGAGTTTGTTGATTTTCAGGGTTGGAAATTTATGTCCATATTAATTATTCTTATCTTCTTATCAGCAACTATAGTGAAACTGCTGCCCCCTATTGAGAGACATGATATGCTCAAAAGTGATTCCGACATCTCATTATTATTTTATCAATTTTGATCACCACATTTGTACACTTTTTTAATGTTGAGTCGCACATATTTTTCTTAACTTATTTATTATAAATTCACACACACACCCATAAAATTAATGTAAGCTCATATTAAATTTTTAACTACTTGTCTCAATCCACGTTAAAATCTCATTTAACAGAATAATATTTTTTATTACAAGTTATACCCTTATTGGTAATGTGACTAAAGCTAGCATATTTTTATGCACTTTCTTTCCTAATATCCTATCTAAATAGTCTTACATGAACAAAATATGAGTTGGATTAAGCCTTTATACTAGTGATCATTTTTCGCATTATTTTGTTTTAAATACAGGACAGGATTCAAGGCCTTCATACCCCAAACTCTCAATGTATAAGTTTTGTGCAGCTTGAGCTCCCATAGTCATAAGTTTAATTTTTCTATATTGTTCGTATATCTCTTAATTGGTGTGAAGTCCTTAAACAAGATGTGAGTTGGATTTGTGATCATTTTTCGCATTATTGTCTTTTAAATACACGACATGATTCAAGGACTTCACACCCCAAACTCTCATTGTATAAGTTTTGTGCAGCTTTAACTCCCATAGTCACAAGCTTTATTTTCCTATATTGTTTGTATATCTCTTGATTGGAGGTATATTTGTTTGTTCTTCTGATCACTTCGTACTTTCATACATTTTTTTTATTGATAAAGACATCTAAAATGTTTTACTTTCATTGAGAGGGGAAAGGTGGAAAAGTTACAGTCATGGTATAACAACCACTTTACCAACTTCAATTCTATTTACAAAAGAAAGATTATTTTTATTTTCTGAGTTTGTTGATTTTCAGGGTTGGAAATTTATGTCCATATTAATTATTCTTATCTTGTTATCAAAAACTATTGGGAAAATTGTTGGTAAATATTTGTTTTTTAATTTAAATTTATAAATAAATATTAATTCCATTTTATAAAATAAAATATTTGTTTTATATTTTCTTAAGATTTTGTTTTAATGAGTCAACTAGTTTGTTAGATTTGTTTTGACAACTGTAGGTTAGTTTCCAACGGTCAGATTTTGTTTGTTGCTTAAGGTGATCTGTGTCTATATATTCTCTTTCCTCCTTTCTAAAAACATGACAGAGCTATAGTCTCATCCCTTTTCACAAAATTTTCTATTTCCTTTCTTATAAAATAATTTAGTTCTTGAGAGTAAGAGCATTGGTGTTCATAAGGTTTGGGGATCCTTTCGCTGCACACGATCGGAACCAACGGGTTGTCGTATCTTGGGAGAGGAGCGCAATCAAAATGTCTTACCCGTGCAGTGGGGGCATTTTTTCTCTAAGGATAGCGTTTAAGCGCTTCAACCCAGGCTATTTAATTCTTTTCCTTGATTTAATTTTTCATTGTGCTCATTGTATGATATAATGCATTATTTATGTGATGTCAATTAAATTTATTTTGCTACTGTTATTTTATTATTTAATTCAAGACTGTGCATCTTCTTCATATTTATTTTCCTTCATTTTTATTTTATTTTTCCAACAGTTTTAGAGAGAAAAATTAGTTATCACTTTCTTCTTGCATAGTCTTTTCTGCAGTAGCATTTTATTTTACCAAAATATCTGTCATGAATATGATTGACTCCCCTTTTAGTAAGTCTGAAAAATTAATGGATGAAGATACAATGTATTATGCTTTATTAAAAATGTTTTATTATATTATTTCATTTCCTTAAATTTTACATTAGTGAGAGATTTTTGAAAAATATTTTCTTATAATTTGAAATTTAAAATATATTTTCTTCATTAATGATGGTTTTGAAGAGAAAATGCTTTTAGAATTAGTTTATGTGAAAAACTAAAAGCATACTTCTAATTTCATTCCTATATGATTAGAAAACTATCTTTTACTTGGTCAAATGATCCTGTGAACACAAGTCTTTAAAATCAGGACATTTGTTGTTTGGTTTTTAATTTTTATTGTTTAACGTTATTATTACTACGGCAAGTATTTTGTTGCTACATGTTGACTGATTGTTTCTTTATATATAACTCATTGATAAAAGATAAGCCTGTGAAAATATAACACACAAAAACAATAAAATAAACACTTTGGTGAAGTTTTATATTTTGTTTGTCGTATTCTTAATAGAGTACCTTATAAAAAAAATTTAAAAAATCTTTATGAGCTATGGAGAAAAAGAGAATCAAATCTGAAATATCTTAAAGTGTGGGGGTGTCTAGTAAAGGTTAATATCCCTATTAATAAGAAAAGGAAAATTGAAAAAAAATATTAATTATATTTTGTTGGATATTTTTTACATAATACTACTTATAGATTCTTAGTTATTAATTCAGAAGTATCTGAAATTTCTAATGGTACTATTATGGAGTCTAGAGATGTGACTTTCTTTGAAAATATTTTTTCTTGAAAAATAAATTGTTAAATCTTTGTATGGTTTGAAACAAGCTCCAAAGCATTGACACAAAAATTTGATTAAGTTATTCTTTTGTATGATTTTCAAATTAATGATAGTGATATATGTGTGTATGTGAAACAATTTAAGAATAATGAACGTGTCATTTTATGTTTGTATCTGGATAACCTATTGATATTTGGTAGTAAATGAATTTCATAAATGATGTGAAGTTTTTCTTGTCTAGAAATTTTGATATGAAAGACCTTGGTTGTGTAGATGTGATTTTGGGTATTAAGCTTATAGAGAAAAATGATGGTATGATTTTTTATCCAATCTTATTATGTTGAAAAGCTATATATTAAAGAAGTTTAATCATTTTGATGTGAAACATGTTTCTGCTCCTTATGACTCATCTATTGAGTTAAAAAAAAAGTTTGAGTAAACTAATTTTTTTTACATGAATATTCCCAAATTATTGGTTCTATGTTACATTTGACAAACTTCTCTAGGCTTGACATTGCATATGCAGTTGGTAGATTGAAAAGTAATTGAGGAATTTAGTGATACAAACTTGAAGTTCTGATTTTGATGAAATAAAATTGACAAGTGGTTATGTTTTTGCTTTAGCTGGTTGTGCAGTATCATGAAAATCTACCAGACAAATTATTATTTCACATGAAAGCAAAATTTATTGCTTTAAATACTACTACTAGTGAGGCTGAATTTCTTAAAAATGTATTATGTGATTTGTCATTGTTAAATAAGCGCATACCTCCAATTCCAATGCATTGTGATAGTCAAATTGCTATATCTATAAAGTGACAAGCAAAATTTTAATGAAAAAAGAAGACACTTAAGAGTTAGACATAAGTCTATTAGAAATTTGATTTCTCATGGTGTCATTTCTCTTGACTTTGTCAGGTTAGAAAATAATAATGTGGATCCGCTTACAAAAAGTTTGACGTGTCAACAAGTATTTGAGTCGTCGAGGGGAATGAGATTAAAGCCCATTATTTAGTTACAACAATGGACACCCGTCTCCGTGTGATTGGTGATCCCATGAATGAAGTTCAACGGGTAACAACGAAATTGTTTGTTGACTAAAGTACACCAAAATGAAATTTGGCGGAGCTATTCCGTTTCTCATTCCTATGACGAGGTGTATTATAAATTGTGGCAATATTAAGGTTGAGGTATTTATATATGTGTATTTTTGGTATAAAAAAATACCTCTTAATGAATCCGATGATAATTATTGTAGGGGTGGGGGTCATAACCCACTCTTTGAGGATTCACCTAGTGAGTGTGGCGGTGGGGCCGCCACTGTGAGATATGGGCTAATCTCTAAGTGACACTCACGAAACAAGATACAAGCGCAAGGCCGTGTAACGCACTACGACTGATTAGAACCTAATTGAACGCCAATATTGTAGGGGTTGTGTACTAAAGTCCGGTTAAAGAATATGTAGTTCAAGACAATCAAGTCACTACATTTTTCTCGGATGGAAGTTCATAAACACTAGGTATAAGGCTCAAACCCGGAAGGTTCCTTATACCGAAATACAATATCACATGCTCTTTCTCTTATATTTTTATACAAATTATCTTTTAGAAAATATATTTTAAAATTTTAAATTATGTGGGGGAATGTTGGTAAATATTTGTGTTTTAATTTAAAATTTATAAATATATATTAATTCCATTTTATAAAATAAAATATTTATTTTAGATTTTCTTAAGATTTTGTTTTAATGAGTCAACTAGTTTGTTAGATTTGTTTTGACAACACAGTTGTATTTTGTTTGTTGCTTAAGGTGATCTGTGTTTATATATTCTCTTTCCTCCTTTCTAAAAACATGACAAAGCTACAGTCTCATTCCTTTTCACAAAATTTTCTATTTCTTTTCTTATAAAATAATTTATTTCTTGAGAGTAAGATCATTGGTGTTCATAAGGTTTGGGGATCCTTACGCTGCACACGATCGGAACCAACAGGTTGTTGTATCTTGGGAGAGAAGCGCATTCAGAATGTCTTACCCGTGCAATGGGGGCGTTTTCTCTCTAAGGATAGCGTTTACGCGCTTCAACCCAGGCTATTTAGTTCTTTCCCTTGATTTAATTTTTCATTGTGCTCATTGTATGATATAATGCATTATTTATGTCATGTCAATTAAATTTATTTTACTACTGTTATTTTGTTATTTAATTCAAGACTGTGCATCTTCTTCGTATTTATTTTCCTTCATTTTTATTTTATTTTTCCAACAAAAATGCTCCCCCCTATTGAGATTCATGATATGCTCAAAAGGGATTCTGACGTCTCATTATCATTTTATCAATTTTGATCGCCACATTTGTACATTTTTTTAATGTTGAGTCGCACATATTTTTCTTAACTTATTTATTAGAAATTCACACACACACCCATAAAATTAATATAAGATCATATTAAATTTTTAACTACTTGTCTCAATCCACGTTGAAATCCCATTTAACAGAATAATATTTTTTATTACAAGTTATACCCTTATAGGTAACGTGACTAAAGCTAGCATATTTTTATGCACTTTCTTTCCTAATTTCCTATCATAATAGTCTTACATGAACAAAATATAAGTTGGATTAAGCCTTTATACTAGTGGTCATTGTTCGCATTATTTTGTTTTAAATACAGGATAGGATTCAAGGAATTCACACCCGAAACTCTCAATGTATAAGTTTTGTACAGCTTGAGCTCCCATAGTCATAAGTTTAATTTTCCTATATTGTTCGTATATCTCTTGATTGGTGTGTAGTCCTTGAACAAAATATGAGTTGGATTAGTGGTCGTTTTTGCCAATATTGTGTTTTAAATACAGGACAGGATTCCAGGACTTCACACCCCATACTCAGATTGTATAAGTTTGGTGTAGCTTGAACTCCCATAGTCACACTATTAGAAAATATATTTTCAACATCGGTTATTTAGAACATTCTACATCGGTTCTAAAATCGATGTTGAAAGTGACGATGTTGAATGTTTGAATGTTAACATCGGTTTTGGAGAATCGATGTTAACATACATATGACAACATCGGTTCTCTAAATACCCGATGTTAAACACAATGAACAACAGCAAAAAAGGTGTACGCATGATGAACGTTGACATCAGTTTTCCAGTAAAACCGATGTTAATATGTTAGTTTAACATCGGTTTTCTAAAAAAACCGATGTTAATGTATGCCCTTAACATCGGTTTTGCTAGAAAACCGATGTCAACGTTGATGATGCATACACTTATTTGGTGTAGTTCTTTGTGTATAACATCGGTTGTGTACATAACCGATGTTAATATTGAAATATTCACATCGGTTATTTATAATTAACCGATGTTAATGTACAATAGTTGACATCGGTATCTACAAATAACCGATATTAAAATACAAACGCTGACATCGGTTATACACAAATAACCGATGTTAATATACAAACGTTAACATCGGTTTTCAATAATAACCGATGTTAAAGTTCATATCGACATCGGTTTTTGTAAATAACCGATGTTGGTTATGATATTAACATCGGTTTTTGATCGCCACATTTGTACATTTTTTAAATGTTGAGTCGCACATATTTTCTTAACTTATATATGAGAAATTCACACACACACCCATAAAATTAATATAAGCTCATGTTAAAATTTTAACTTCTTGTCTCAATCCACGTTGAAATCCCATTTAACAGAATAATATTTTTTATTACAAGTTATACCCTTATTGGTAACGTGACTAAAGCTAGCATATTTTTATGCACTTTCTATCCTAATTTGCTATCTAAATAGTCTTACATGAACAAAATATGAGGTTGATTAAGCCTTTATACTAGTGGTCATTTTTCGCATTATTTTGTTTTACATACAGGACAGGATTCAAGGACTTCACACCCCAAACTCTCAACGTATAAGTTTTGTTCGGCTTGAGCTCCCATAGTCATATGTTTAATTTTCCTGTATTGTTCGTATATCTCATGATTGGTGTGAAGTCCTTGAACAAAATATGAGTTGGATTAGTGGTCGTTTTTCCCATTATTGTGTTTAAATACAGGACAAGATTCAAGGACTTCACACCCCAAACTCTAATTGTATAAGTTTGGTGCAGCTTGAACTCCCATAGTCACAAGCTTAATTTTCCTATATTGTTCATATATCTCTTGATTGGTGTGAAGTCCTTGAACAAAATATGAGTTGGATTAGTGTTCGTTTTTCACATTATTGTGTTTTAAATACAGGACAGGTTACAAGGACTTCACACCCCAAACTCTAATTGTATAAGTTTGGTGCAGCTTGAACTCCCATAGTCACAAGCTTAATTTTCCTATATTGTTCATATATCTCTTGATTGGAGCTTTATTTTTTTGTGCTTCTGACCACTTCTTACTTTCGCATATATATTTTTTATTGATAAAGACATCTAAAATGTTTTACTTTCATTTAGAGGGTAAAGGTGGAAAACTTACAGCAATGGTATCACAACCTCTTTACCAACTTCAATTCTACTGACAAAGACAAGATTATTTTTATTTTATGAGTTTGTTGATTTTCAGGGTTTGAAATTTATGTCCATTTTAATTATTCCTATCTTCTTATCAACGACTATAGTCAAAATGCTCCCCCCTATTGAGAGACATGATATGCTCAAAAGGGATTGCGACGTCTCATTATCATTTTATCGATTTTGATCGCCACATTTGAACATTTTTTAAATGTTGAGTCGCTCACATTTTTCTTAAATTATTTATTAGAAATTCACACACACACCCATAAAATTAATATAAGCTCATATTAAATTTTTTACTACTTGTCTCAATCCACGTTGGAATCCCATTTAACAAAATAATATTTTTTATTACAAGTTATACCCATATTAGTAACGTGACTAAAGCTAGCATATTTTTATGCACTCTCTTTCCTAATTTCCTATCTAAATAGTCTTACATGAAAAAAATATGAGTATGATTAAGCCTTTATACTAGTGGTGAATTTTCACATTATTTTGTTTTAAATATAGGACAGGATTCAAGGACTTCCAACCCCAACCTCTCAACGTATAAGTTTTCTGGAGCCTGAGCTCCCATAGTCATAAGACTAATTTTCCTATATTGTTCGTATATCTCTTGATTGGTGTGAAGTCCTTGAACAAAATATGAGTTGGATTAGTGGTCATTTTTCGCATTATTGTGTTTTAAAGACACGACAGGATTCAAGGACTTCCCACCCCAAACTCTCATTGTATAAGTTTTGTGCAGCTTGAACTCCCATAGTCATAAACTTAATTTTCCTATATTGTTCGTATATCTCTTGATTGGAGGTATATATTTTTGTTCTTCTGATCACTTCGTACTTTCATATATAATTTTTATTGATAAAGACATCTAAAATGTTTTCATTTTCATTGAAAGGGGAAAGGTGGAAAACTTACAGTAATGGTATAACAACAACTTTACCAACTTCAATTCTATTTATAAAAGCAAGATTATTATTTTTATTTTCTGAGTTTGTTGATTTTCAGGGTTGGCAATTTATGTCCATATTAATTATTCTTATCTTGTTATCAACGACTATAGTGAAAAAGCTCCCCCCAATTGAGAGTGATGATATGCTCAAAAGGGTTTCCAACGTCTCATTATCATTTTATCAATTTTGATCGCCACATTTGTACTTTTGTTTAATGTTGAGTCGCACAATTTTTTCTTAACTTATTGATGTGAAATTCACACACACACACCCATAAAATTAATATAGGCTGATATTAAATTTTTAACTACTTGTCTTAATCCACGTAGAAATCCCATTTAACAGAATAATATTTTTTATTACAAGTTATACCCTTATAGGTAACTTGACTAAAGCTAGCATATTTTTTTACACTTTCTTTCCAAATTTCCTATCTAAACAGTCTTACATGAAAAAAATATGAGTATGATTAAGCCTTTACACTAGTGGTTATTTTTCACATTATTTTGTTTTAAATACAGGACAGGATTCAAGGACTTCCAACCCCAAACTCTCAACGTATAAGTTTTGTGCAGCCTAAGCTCCCATAGTCATAAGAATAATTTTCCTATATTGTTCGTATATCTCTTGATTGGTGTGAAGTCCTTGAGCATAATATGTGATGGATTAGTGATCATTTTTCGCATTATTGTATTTTAAATACAGGACAGGATTCCAGGACTTCACACCCCAAACTCTCATTGTATAACTTTTGTGCAGCTTCAAGTCCCATAGTCATAAGCTTAATTTTCCAATATTGTTCGTATATCTCTTGATTGGAGTTATATATGTTTGTTCTTCTGATCACTTCGTACATTCATATATATTTTTTATTGATAAAGACATCTAAAATGTTTTACTTTCATTGAGAGGGGAAAGGTGGAAAACTTACAGTAATGGTATCACAACCTCTTTACCAACTTCAATTCTATTGACAAAGGCAATATTATTTTTATTTTCTGAGTTTGTTGATTTTCAGAGTTGGAAATTTATGTCCATGTTAATTATTCTTATCTTGTTATCAACGACTATAGTGAAAAAGCTCTGCCCTATTGAGAGTGATGATATGCTCAAAAGGGATTCCGACGTCCCATTATCATTTTATCAATTTTGATCGCCACATTTGTACATTTTTTTAATGTTGAGTCGCGCATATTTTTCTTAACTTATTTATGTGAAATTCACACACACACACCCATAAAATTAATATAGGCTGATATTAAATTTTTAACTACTTGTCTCAATCCACGTAGAAATCCCATTTAACAGAATAATATTTTTTATTACAAGTTATACCCTTATAGGTAACGTGAATAAAGCTAGCATATTTTTTAGCACTTTCTTTCCTAATTTCCTATCTAAATAGTCTTACATGAACAAAATATGAGTTGGATTAAGCCTTTATACTAGTGGTCACTTTTCACATTATTTTGTTTTAAATACAGGACAGGATTCAAGGACTTCACACCCCAAACACTCAACGTATAAATTTTGTGCAGCTTGAGCTCCCATAGTCATAAGTTTAATTTTCCTATATTGTCCGTATATCTCTTGATTGGTGTGAAGTCCTTGAACAAAATATGAGTTGGATTTGTGGTCGTTTTTTGCATTATTGTGTTTTAAATGCAGGATAGGATTCAAGGACTTTGCACCCCAAACTCTCATTGTATATGTTTTGTGCAGCTTGAACTCCCATAGTCACAAGCTTAATTTTCCTATATTGTTCGTATATCTCTTGATTGGAGGTATATTTGTTTGTTCTTCTGATCACTTCGTACATTCATATATATTTATTATTGATAAAGACATCTAAAATGTCTTACTTTCATTGAGAGGGGAAAGGTGGAAAACTTATAGCAATGGTATCACAACCTCTTTACCAACTTCAATTCTACTGACAAAGACAAGATTACTTTTATTTTATGAGTTTGTTGATTTTCAGGGTTGGAAATTTATGTCCATTTTAATTATTCCTATCTTCTTATCAACGACTATAGTCAAAATGCTCCCCCCTATTGAGAGACATGATATGCTCAAAAGGGATTGCGACGTCTCATTATCATTTTATCGATTTTGATCGCCACATTTGAACATTTTTTAAATGTTGAGTCGCTCACATTTTTCTTAAATTATTTATTAGAAATTCACACACACACCCATAAAATTAATATAAGCTCATATTAAATTTTTTACTACTTGTCTCAATCCACGTTGAAATCCCATTTAACAGAATAATATTTTTTATTACAAGTTATACCCATATTAGTAACGTGACTAAAGCTAGCATATTTTTATACACTCTCTTTCCTAATTTCCTATCTAAATAGTCTTACATGAAAAAAATATGAGTATGATTAAGCCTTTATACTAGTGGTGATTTTTCGCAGCATTTTGTTTTAAATATAGGACAGGATTCAAGGACTTCCAACCCCAACCTCTCAACGTATAAGTTTTCTGGAGCCTGAGCTCCCATAGTCATAAGATTAATTTTCCTATATTGTTCGTATATCTCTTGATAGGTGTGAAGTCCTTGAACAAAATATGAGTTGGATTAGTGGTCATTTTTCGCATTATTGTGTTTTAAAGACACGACAGGATTCAAGGACTTCCCACCCCAAACTCTCATTGTATAAGTTTTGTGCAGCTTGAACTCGCATAGTCATAAACTTAATTTTCCTATATTGTTCGTATATCTCTTGATTGGAGGTATATATTTTTGTTCTTCTGATCACTTCGTACTTTCATATATAATTTTTATTGATAAAGACATCTAAAATGTTTTCATTTTCATTGAAAGGGGAAAGTTGGAAAACTTACAGTAATGGTATAACAACAACTTTACCAACTTCAATTCTATTTACAAAAGCAACATTATTATTTTTATTTTCTGAGTTTGTTGATTTTCAGGGTTGCAAATTTATGTCCATATTAATTATTCTTATCTTGTTATCAACGACTATAGTGAAAAAGCTCCCCCCAATTGAGAGTGATGATATGCTCAAAAGGGTTTCCAACGTCTCATTATCATTTTATCAATTTTGATCGCCACATTTGTACATTTGTTTAATGTTGAGTCGCACAATTTTTTCTTAACTTATTTATGTGAAATTCACACACACACACTCATAAAATTAATATAGGCTGATATTAAATTTTTAACTACTTGTCTTAATCCACGTAGAAATCCCATTTAACAGAATAATATTTTTTATTACAAGTTATACCCTTATAGGTAACTTGACTAAAGCTAGCATATTTTTTTACACTTTCTTTCCAAATTTCCTATCTAAACAGTCTTACATGAAAAAAATATGAGTATGATTAAGCCTTTATACTAGTGGTGATTTTTCGCATTATTTTGTTTTAAATACAGGACAGGATTCAAGGACTTCCAACCCCAAACTCTCAACGTATAAGTTTTGTGCAGCCTAAGCTCCCATAGTCATAAGATTAATTTTCCTATATTGTTCGTATATCTCGTGATTGGTGTGAAGTCCTTGAGCATAATATGTGGTGGATTAGTGGTCATTTTTGGCATTATTGTATTTTAAATACAGGACAGGATTCCAGGACTTCACACCCCAAACTCTCATTGTATAAGTTTTGTGCAGATTCAAGTCCCATAGTCATAAGCTTTATTTTCCAATATTGTTCGTATATCTCTTGATTGGAGGTATATATGTTTGTTCTTCTGATCACTTCGTACATTCATATATATTTTTTATTGATAAAGACATCTAAAATTTTTTACTTTGATTGAGAGGGGAAAGGTGGAAAACTTACAGTAATGGTATCACAACCTCTTTACCAACTTCAATTCTATTGACAAAGGCAATATTATTTTTATTTTCTGAGTTTGTTGATTTTCAGGGATGGTAATTTATGTCCATATTAATTATTCTTATCTTGTTATCAACGACTATAATGAAAACGCTTCACCCTATTGAGAGTGATGATATGCTCCAAAGGGATTCCGATGTCTCATTATCATTTTATCAATTTAGATCGCCACATTTGTACATTTTTTTAGTGTTGAGTCGCACATATTTTTCTTAACTTATTTATGAGAAATTCACACACACACCCATAAAATTAATGTAAGCTCATATTAAATTTTTAACTACTTGTCTCAATCCACGTTAAAATCCCATTTAACAGAATAATATTTTTTTTTAAAAGTTATACCCTTATAGGTAACGTGAATAAAGCTAGCATATTTTTTAGCACTTTCTTTCCTAATTTCCTATCTAAATAGTCTTACATGAACAAAATATGAGTTGGATTAAGCCTTTATACTAGTGGTCATTTTTCACATTATTTTGTTTTAAATACAGGACAGGATTCAAGGACTTCACACCCCAAACTCTCAACGTATAAATTTTGTGCAGCTTGAGCTCCCATAGTCATAAGTTTAATTTTCCTATATTGTTCGTATATCTCTTGATTGGTGTGAAGTCCTTGAACAAAATATGAGTTGGATTTGTGGTCGTTTTTTGCATTATTGTGTTTTAAATGCAGGACAGGATTCAAGGACTTTGCACCCCAAACTCTCATTGTATATGTTTTGTGCAGCTTGAACTCCCATAGTCACAAGCTTAATTTTCATATATTGTTCGTATATCTCTTGATTGGAGGTATATTTGTTTGTTCTTCTGATCACTTCGTACATTCATATATATTTATTATTGATAAAGACATCTAAAATGTCTTACTTTCATTGAGAGGGGAAAGGTGGAAAACTTATAGCAATGGTATCACAACCTCTTTCCCAACTTCAATTCCATTGACAAAGGCAAGATTATTTTTATTTTCTGAGTTTGTTGATTTTCAGGGTTGGAAATTTATCTCAATATTAATTATTCTTATCTTCTTATCAACGACAATAGTTAAAATGCTCCACCCTATTGAGAGACATGATATGCTTAAAAGGGATTCCGACGTCTCATTATCATTTTATCAATTTTGATCGCCACATTTGTACATTTTTTTAATGTTGAGTCGCACATATTTTTCTTAATTTATTTATTAGTAATTCACACACACACCCATAAAATTAATATAAGCTCATATTAAATTTTTAACTACTTGTCTCAATCCACGTTGAAATCCCATTTAACAGAATAATATTTTTTATTACAAGTTATACCCTTATAGGTAACGTGACTAAAGCTAGCATATTTTTATGCACTTTCTTTCCTAATTTCCTATCATAATAGTCTTACATGAACAAAATATGCGTTGGATTAAGCCTTTATACTAGTGGTCATTGTTCGCATTATTTTGTTTTAAATACAGGACAGGATTCAAGGACTTCACACCCCAAACTCTCAACGTATAAGTTTTGTACAACTTGAGCTCCCGTAGTCATAAGTTTAATTTTCCTATATTGTTTGTATATCTCTTGATTGGTGTGTAGTCCTTGAACAAAATATTAGTTGGATTAGTGGTCGTTTTTCCCAATATTGTGTTTTAAATACAGGACAGGATTCTAGGACTTCACACCCCAAACTCAGATTGTATAAGTTTGGTGTAGCTTGAACTCCCATAGTCACACTATTTGAAAATATATTTTCAACATCGGTTATTTAGAACATTCTACATCGGTTCTAAAATCGATGTTGAAAGTGACGATGTTGAATGTATGATTGTTAACATCGGTTTTGGAGAATCGATGTTAACATACATATGACAACATCGGTTCTCTAAATACCCGATGTTAAACACAATGAACAACAGCAAAAAAGGTGTACGCATGATGAACGTTGACATCGGTTTTCCAGTAAAACCGATGTTAATATGTTAGTTTAACATCGGTTGTCTAAAAAAATCGATGTTAATGTATGCCCTTAACATCGGTTTTGATAGAAAACCGATGTCAACGTTGATGATGCATACACTTATTTGGTGTAGTTCTTTGTGTATAACATTAGTTATGTACATAACCGATGTTAATATTGAAATATTCACATCGGTTATTTATAGTTTACCGATGTTAATGTACAATAGTTGACATCGGTTATCTACAAATAACCGATGTTAAAATACAAACGCTGACATCGGTTATACACAAATAACCGATGTTAATATACAAACGTTAACATCGGTTTTCAATAATAACCGATGTTAAAGTTCATATCGACATCGGTTTTTGTAAATAACCGATGTTGGTTATGATATTAACATCGGTTTTTGTTAATAACCGATGTTGTTTTCAAGTATTTTTTTATATATACTTTCTGTTTTTACAGTAAACCCAAAATTGTACCTGTCAAATGCAATTTTAGGAGGCCCATTCCACAGCAAATAAACCAAAGAGGAGGCACGAAAGAAAACACAGAAGCATAAACCAAAGAGGGTGGAGAGTGTCAATGATGATGCAGAAGCCTTTGGTGATCACTGGAAAATTCTGATTGCTTTATGCATTCTGAAGCTGAAGCACTAGAACATACGAAAAAAAGAGATACAGGACATCAAAGTGTGTCATTGGAGAATAAGACAGGAGATTCAACTATGCTGAAGATGGGAGATTCAACTAAAGTTGTGATAAAACAAGACATGAATGGAAGAAAGCATAAATATGGGTTTAACAACAATAAACGTAAGAAGACAAAGAATAAAAGGGTGGTGGATGATGAAACTGGCGACAAACATCAGCTGGATGAAGTCCTAAGGAGGCAAATTGAAACAAAAAACTGATGCCTCAATCAGAGAAAAATGTAGTTGTCACTTACTTGCGTTGGTGACCTCTGTCTCTGCAGAAAATTACATTAGACGATGTTAATCAATTCTCTTTCATCATGATCATTTCGATTAGCATGAACGTCGTCAGCTTCTTCTTCTCCGACAACGTTACGAGTGATTTGAGCGGTCAAAGGACTAACATAGGTGTCCATGTATGAATCATCATCTTCTACATTAACACCAACTGCTTTGCCCTGCAGAACCACGCACCACCTTTCATCACAAGGGTCTTGCACGTAAAATACTTGTCTAGCTTGTTTTGTCATGATGAAAGGGTCATTGTGGTAACCAAGTTTCTTTAGATCTACTAGCGTAAATCCTATATCATCGGTGCGCACACGGTGTTGCTGTCAACCCATTTACATTTGAAAACACATACTATAAATTTCACATAATTAAGCTCCCAAATTTCATCAATGAACCCAAAGTAAGGGATGGAAACTACACAGGGATTGGCGTCATTGACACTTGCAAAGTGTTGAGATTCAGCCCTTAGGGTGACCCTGCTGTTCTGCATTGTACTTTTGTCATCTTGTGCTTTTGTGTAAAATGAATACCTGTTTATGTCGTATCCTTGCCAGGTTATAACATTTCTTTTAGGCCCATCTTCTAGCTTTCTTAATGTTTCTGAAGCATTCTCATCTGCAAAGATTGTATCTTTAAACCAATCACAGAAAGTCTTGTTATGCTTTTTCAACACCCAATTCTTTGACATTTTCGGATTATTCTGTTTGACTAAAGCTTCATGCTTAACAATGTATGGCAAAACTTCATTACTGTTGTTCAAGACATACAAGTGAGCTTGTAACAAATATCCTACACTTGGAGTGATCACCTGCAGTCCTCTTGAACCCTTACCACCCACTCTGTCATCATGCTGAGACTCAGGAAGCCCAACAGGTTTAGCCTTCTCTAAGTATTCTGAACAAAATTCAATGGCTTCTTCTGCAATGTACCTCTCAACAATAGATGCTTCTGGACGATATAGATTCTTTGTATACCCTTTTAAGATCTTCATGTATCGCTCAACCGGGTACATCCACCGTAGATAAACAGGACCACAACATTTGATTTCTCTGACCAGATGCACAATCAAGTGAATCATGATGTCAAAGAAAGCAGGGGGAAAATACATCTCCAACTGGCACAGTATAATTGCGGCCTCATTTTCCAACTCATCAAACATGACTGGATCAATGACTTTGCTACATATAGCATGGAAGAAAAAGCACAGGCAAGTTATCGTTAACCTGACTTTGTTTGACAAGATGTCTCGTATAGCCACGGCTAACAATTGTTGCATGAGCACGTGACAATCGTGAGACTTTAACCATACAAGCTTAAGCTCCTTCAACTGCACAAGGCTCTTAATATTTGAAGAGTATCCTTGTGGAACCTTCACCCGACGAAGACACTGACAAAAACTTATCTTCTTTTTCTTGGACAAAGTATGGCAGGCTGGGGGCAAGTAAATTTTCTTTCCATCAGACCTTGGATGCAGCTGTGATTGTATACCCATATAAGCTAGATCTTGACGGGTATTCAAGTCATCCTTCGTCTTGCCTTGAATGTTAAGGAGCGTCCCAATCACACTGTCACAAACATTTTTCTCCACATGCATAACATCAATACAATGCCTAACGTCAAGATCTCACCAGTACGGAAGATCAAAGAAAATGGACCTCTTCTTCCATATGTGACTCTGACTTTTATCCTTCTTTTGGGTCTTCCCAAATACAGTATTCAGGTGTTGAACCCGCTGATATACCTGCTCACCAGTCAACGGTATTGGCGCAATATCACGCTATTGACTTCCATTAAAAAAAAAATTTCAGTCATCTGTAAGGATGATTAGGTGTTAGAAAGCGGCGATGCCTACTGTAGACTGTTTTTCTCCCATGTTTAAGTTGTATGTAACTTGTATTTCCTTCATAGATGGGGCATGCATGATGACCCTTAACACTGTAACCGCTGAGATTCCCATATGCTGGAAAGTCATTAATGGTACAAAAAAGCATTGCACGCATTTCAAAGGTCTCCTTGCGAAAGCATCAAACACTACAACCCCCTCGTCCCACAACTTTCTCAGATCTTCAACCAACGGACTTAGATAAACATCAATGTCATTTCCTGGCTGTCTTGGGCCCGATATCATCATAGACAACATCATGTATTTTCGCTTCATGCACAACCAAGGAGGCAAATTGTAAATTACTAGCAGAACTGGCCATGAACTGTGTTGAGTGCTTAAGGTTCCATATGGACTCATTCCATCACTGGCTAGTCCAAGTCTAAGATTTCTTGGCTCATTCCCGAAATCCGGATACAAACCATCAATCTTCTTCCATTGGGAGCAATCAACCAGATGACGGACCATTCCATTAGAAATCCTTCCATTTGCATGCCATGTAAGGTCTTTTGCATCGTCCCCGTTATCAAAAAGACGCTTAAACCTTGGAATGATTGGAAGATACCACAAAACCTTTGCTGGGGGCCCTTGTTGGAGTTTTCATCAGAACTACTTTCTTCTTCATCCTTCACTTTGTACCGTGAAGTCCCACAGATAGGGCATTTGGACATTTCTTGGAATTCATGCTTGTACAGTATGCAATCATTGGGGCAAGCATGAATCTTCTGATGCTCCATACCCATCGGACACAATATCTTTTTCGCCTTATAGTAACTTTTACGCAATGTGTTGTCCTCTGGAAGCAGATTGTGCACTACCTCAAGCAGTGAGGTGAAACTTTTGTCACTCCACCCATACCTGGCCTTCACATTAACCAGACTTAACACAGCAGACAACAGGGTTAAGGAATTCTTGCACCCTGCATACAAAGGCTTCTTAGAATCACTCTGCAATTCTTCATACACAGGGGCGTGTGCTTGCTGAAAAGACTCTTGTCCAAGGTCACGAATCATGTCCTCTAACCGATCTCCCATTTCTACATCAAACAGTTCAGATTGGGACCCACTATGCATGTCTGTCACTTCACCATGCCATATCCACATTGTGTAATTCTTCTTAATCTCATCACACAATAGATGGTCCCGTATGTCATCGAGTAATTGTCGTCTTCCATTCAAATAGTTGATGCAAGGACAATAATATTTTCCTTCTTCATTCGGTCGACCTCTTTCTGAAGCAAATTGCAAGAACTGTTCGACGCCATCCTCATATTCTGGGCTCATGCGACTTTCATTCATCCAACTTCGAGACTAAATACAATGACTAATGCAAACTATCCGCAAGAGTCATTGCATTTAGTCTCAAACGGGAATCTAAGGTTCACTCACCATGAACAACAATTGTTTATATAGCAAATTACACTGATCACATACAAGAACATACAAAAGGTCAAATTCAATTACAGACAAATATAGATATCAACAGTTGTTTATGTAACTAATTTCAAATGCTGGGTTTCAAGGGTGCTTATGCTTTAATAATGTAGTTGGGTATATGTGTGTGTGTGTATCATGAGGGTCTGTGTGTATCATGAGGGTTGAGACAAGGAGACCCTTTGGCTCCATTACTCTTTGACTTAGTGGCTGAAGGACTGACAGGGCTAATGAGGGTCTGTGTGTGTGTGTTTGTTTCT
>NC_016091.4:10341905-10352140 GCF_000004515.6 Glycine max
CAACCTATCTATTTATCAGGGAAATAAAGCAAGAGCTGTAAAAGCTGGTATAGTAGCCCCACTAATACAATTTTTGAAGGATGTTGGGGGTGGAATGGTAGATGAAGCACTAGCTATTATGGCAATCCTTGCAAGCCACCATGAAGGCAGGGTAGCGATCGGGCAGGCCAAGCCAATTCATATTCTTGTTGAGGTTATACGAACCGGCTCTCCACGCAATCGAGAGAATGCTGCTGCTGCTGTCTTGTGGTCACTATGCACCGGAGATCCACTGCAATTAAAACTAGCGAAAGAACATGGTGCAGAAGCAGCACTGCAGGAGTTGTCAGGAAATGGAACTGATAGAGCTAAGATAAAAGCTGGAAGCATATTGGAACTCTTGCAGCGAATGGAATGGGTTGATAATCTGCAGAGTTCATAGTCTCAGTGTTGCTTCGTTATATAGCTCATAGATGGTCTGAAAAATTAGAGGACCTATGGCAGCTCAAAATCCCTTTAAAACCAACAACATTTGCTTGGTGATTGACCAAAGATACAATCCCAACTAAAGGGAATTTGCGGAGAAGACAGTTGGAGAAAGGCTTTGCCCAGCCCTACAACTATTGGTCTAGTAATTTATCAACAGCATTTTTTGATTAGGGTAGCAGTGCAGGGTTATTGTATTCTATTTAGATTGGCACCTGATTCGTAGGACCTATGGTTCTGCTAGTCTGCTGGTTTCTACCTTGTATATTTAGTACCTCTGGTACTCACAGTTATTAATACAAATTATAATTTTGCTGATAAAAAAAAAAGATAATACAAGAAAGAGAGAAGGGCAGTGGCAGTCACAACATATATATAGAGAAGGGCAGCAGATAAAATTACAAAAACATTCAACACTAACAATGAACAAGTTTTGAGAGTTTAAATCACAGTATATACTTCAAAGATATCAGTCCAATGAAAGAAAGGTCATGTAGAGAGGCATGAACATATCAGTCCAATGAAAGAAAGGTCATGTAGACAGGCATAGCATAAGTTACAAATATACCAGTAATGCATACAACAACAATTTCAAATTAGTTTTCGAATCAAAGATATAATCAAAGTGCTTCCACAGCAACGCCAATTAGCAGTAGTAAATGATAACCCTAAAAAAAACCATACAGAAATGAGCCACAATGTATTTAAAGCCTTTTATCAACAATATGACTCTCACTT
The DNA here is from genome assembly GCF_000004515.6 of Glycine max. NCBI lineage: Eukaryota > Viridiplantae > Streptophyta > Magnoliopsida > Fabales > Fabaceae > Glycine > Glycine max. Next base: position 10,343,109 of record NC_016091.4, read on the forward strand.
CATGGTGATACATTGACTCTCAACAATGTGCCACAGTGTATTTAATTACCCAGTCACTGTAAAGTTTGAAATGCTTCCTTGTCCAGGTTTTTTTTTCAGCTTGCTTATATAGCTCATGCTTCCATTTATATTATGTTTTCTATTGGTCTTTCCTTTTTAACCTTTTGATTTCATTTAAGTTTGAGAATGTATTCTACTTTTAAAAAGTTTGATATGTTAAAATCTGTTCTACTTCTAAAGGCTTTACTAAGAGGATTTGAATTAGCTTCTGGTCTAAACATTAATTTTGGCAAAAGTCAGTTTGGGATTATAGGTGGTGGAGTCAATTGGGCTCTGGAAGCAGCTACTATCCTGCATTGCAGACAACTGGATTATCTTTTTTTTTTTTTGGAAGGCAAAAATATGTATATTAATATTAAACAGAACAGTACCAGAGGTACTGAAAATAAAAGATACAAGACACAAAAGTGCCACCTTCCAAAAAGCAAAACAAACCCAACAATAACCCAGCACAAGGACCCCAATACATATAATCAGAAATTTAACCAAAGGCCATCATAAGATTGGTAGACCAATGGTTAAATGATGTATTGAAACCTTTCTCTCCACATTTTAGCCAGGACCAAGGTAGAATTAAGGCATCATCCAGCACCTTTTGAGGTTCAAAAGGAATGCCATGAAACAACAAGGAATTCCTAAGCAATCAGCAGACCTTTCTATTTCTATTTTTTACACATTTAAAACTCAAACATATAAAATAAAAAATATATAACAAACTAACAAAGATAAAGACAAAAAAAAAAGGAAATATAAACTCACCTTAGTTGGTGCTGTTGCCCATCATTTCACTCTCACAACAAATAGGAATCATGTACCTGCATGAAAGAAATAATCACACAACACACAATGATCAGAATAAGCAAATGCATATAATTAAGCATGATACAATATCAATATTGATGGAAGTAACAATGACTTGTCAAAAATTTGGATGAAATTCAATATGTAAATCAAAGCTTTGTCCCTGAAACCCTCTGTGTAAATCAAAGCTATGTCCCTGAAACCCTCTATGTAAATTTGACAGCCTCGTCTCTCCCTTCCTGAAAACCCACTAAAAAATGCCTAACCCCCCTGCTATTACTCCAAAATTTATTCTGCAATAACTGCTTAAGGCAGTTACATATGGTCCTAAATCACTACAGATTCAGTTACGATTAACCCTTTGTGCCTAACTAGGGTTTCGAAACATCGCAACAGAGACAGACCATTGAACAATGGATTTTCATCATTAACATACAACAAAGATATACCTTCGATGGAAGCGCAGACACGAACTCCACAAACGCGAACTCGACAATGTGGTTGCAGTCATGGAAGCGCAGCCCAGTTTGCGACAAACACGAACTCAGGCAGAAGGAGAAACAACAATAACGCCCTGGGAGTACCCTTTCCGAGACTCTTTCCTTTCCTACTTTTCTTCGACCTGTGAAAGTGAGCAAATGTTAAAACGACGAACGCCTAATGTTAAAATGAAAGTACGTACCTCAATGGATAAGTGGCAAAGGCGATCTCCACAAACACGATCTCCACAATGTGGTTGCAGTCACGGAAGCGCAGGTCAGCTTGACACAACGACGATCTCAGGCAGAAGGAGAAAGAAGAAAACGATAGGGTTCAAGCGCGCGGGTTGTGCAATTTCATAAGTTTAATATATAATGATAACAACATCGGTTTTTTAAAAATAACCGATATTAATGTCAACTACGTAACATTGGTTATAATAAAACCGATGTTAACATCTACTCGATAACATCGGTTTTTACAAAACCGATGTTAACAACGGCATACTAACACCGGTTTTTCCAAAACCGATGTTAACTAAGTCTACTTATTTACAAAAATGCCACCGCGTTTTTGTTAACATCGGTTATGTGAATAACCGATGTTAAAGGTCCGATGTTATATGTAAAAATTGTAGTAGTGTAACAAGCTTAATTTTCCTATATTGTTCGTATATCTCTTGATTGGAGGTATATTTGTATGTTCTTCTGATCACTTCGTACTTTCATATATATTTTTTATTGATCAAGACATCTAAAATGTTTTACTTTCATTGAGAGGGGAAAGGTGGAAAACTTACAGTAATGGTATAACAACCACTTTACCAACATCAATTCTATTTACAAAAGCAAGATTATTTTTATTTTCTGAGTTTGTTGATTTTCAGGGTTGTAAATTTATGTCCATATTAATTCTTCTTATCTTGATATCAACGACTATAGTGAAAACTCTCCCACCTATTGAGAGACATGATATGCTCAAAAGGGATTCCGACGTCTCATTATCATTTTACCAATTTTGATCGCCACATTTATAAATTTTTTTAATGTTGAGTCGATCATATTTTTCTTAACTTATTTATGAGAAATTAACACACACACCCATAAAATGAATATAAGCTCATATTAAACTTTCAATTACTTGTCTCAATCCACATTGAAATCCCATTTAACAGAATAATATTTTTTAATACAAGTTATACCGTTATAGGTAACGTGACTAAAGCTAGCATATTTTTATGCACTTTCTTTCCTAATTTCCTATCTAAATAGTCTTACATGAACAAAATATGAGTTGGATTAAGCCTTTATACTAGTGGTTGTTTTTCGCATTATTTTGTTTTAAATACAGGACAGGATTCAAGGACTTCACACCCCCAAACTCTCAATGTATAAGTTTTGTGCTGCTTGAGCTCCCATCGTCGTAAGTTTAATTTTCCTATATTGTTTGTATATCTCTTGATTGGTGTGAAGTCCTTGAACAAAATATGAGTTGGATTATTGGTCGTTTTTTGCATTATTGTGTTGTAAATACAGGACAGGATTCAAGGACTTCACACCCCAAACTCTCAACGTATAAGTTTGGTATTGCTTGAGCTCCCATAGTCATAAGGTTAATTTTCCTATATTGTTCGTATATCTCTTGATTGGAGTTATATTTGTTTGTTCTTCTGATCACTTCGTACCTTCATATATATTTTTTATTGATAAAGACATCTAAAATGTTTTACTTTCATTGAGAGGGGAAAGCTGCAAAACTTACAGTATTGGTATCACAACCTCTTTACCAACTTCAATTCTATTTACAAAAGCAAGAGTATTTTTATTTTCTGAGTTTGTTGATTTTCAGTGTTGGAAATTTATGTCCATATTAATTATTCTTATCTTGTTATCAATTACATTTTTTTAATGTTGAGTCGCACATATTTTTTTAAAATTATTTATGATAAATTCACACACACACACCCATAAAATTAATATAAGCTCATATTAAACTTTTAACTACTTGTCTCAGTCCACGTTGAAATCCCAATTAACAGAATAATATTTTTCAATACAAGTTATACCGTTATAGGTAACGTGACTAAAGCTAGGATATTTTTAGTCACTTTCTTTTCTAATTTGATATCTAAAAAGTGTTACATGAACACAATAGGAGTTGGATTAAGCCTTTATACTAGTGGTCATTTTGCGCATTATTTTGTTTTAAATAAAGGACAGGATTCAAGGACTCCACACCCCAAACTCTCATTGTAAAAGTTTTGTGCAGCTTGAGCTCCCATAATCATATGTTTAATATTGCAATATCTTTCGTAAGCTCCTTCTGTATCTCTTGATTGGAGTTATATTTGTTTGTTCTTCTGACCACTTCTTACTTTTGCATATATATTTTTTTATTGATAAAGGCATCTAACATCTTTTACTTTCCTTGAGAGGGGAAAGGTGGAAAACTTATAGCAATGGTATCACAACCTCTTTACCAAGTTCATTTCTATTTACAAAAACAAGATTATTTTTGTATTCTGAGTTTGTTGATTTTCAGGATGGGAAATTTATGTCGATATTAATTATTCTTATATTGTTATCAACGACAATAGTGAAAATGCTACCCCCTATTGAGAGACATGATATGCTGAAGAGGGATTCCGACGTCTCATTATCATTTTATCAATTTTGATCGGCAAATTTGTACATTTTTTTAATGTTGAGTCGCACATATTTTTCTTAACTTATTTACGAGTATTCTTGTTTACAATGTTAAAATCGGCACATCTATTTTCTAGGTTTGAAATTCTTAACACAAGTAATTTTTCCCCTTTGGTTGACGCCAAAGGGACGGCAGCCCGAATTTCTAGATAAATACAGCATATGAAGAAATCTTGTTTCATTGAAAAACATATGAATAAGGATCTAATTGTCAAATCCATCCTTTTATTGGTTTTATGGGATATGACATGCCCGAAAAGGAAAATAATATTTCACCATTTTCTCAATTTATTTTACACACACACTCACGCGGACGCGTGCACACGCACAATGTCACTAGTTAAATTGAGATTTGTAGTCAAAATCAGTTTTATCTTACAATAACTCAATATCTGTAATTTGATTGAAATCCCTTTTGAGAGCAAGCAAAATATTAGTTATGAACATTTTCTGGAAGATGGTTGTGTACCAATTGAAGAAAAGGGATTTGGAGAGATTCACACACACACATAAAATAAATGTAAGTTCATATTGAATATGTAGCTACTTATGTCAATCCACGTTGAATACTCATTTAAGAAAATTATAATTTTTGTCTCAATTATACTCTTATAGGTAACGTGAGTAAATCTAGCTTATTTTTATGCAACTTCTTTCCTAATTTGCTATCAAAAAAGTGTTGCATGAACAAAATATGAGTTGAATTAAGCCTTTATACTAGTGTTCATTTTGCGCATTATTGTGTTTTGAATAAAGGACATGATTCCAGGACTTCACACCCTAAACTCTCATTGTATAAGTTTTGCGCAGCTTGAGCTCCCATCGTCATAAGTTTAATTTTCCTCTATCTTTCGTAAGCTTCTTCTGTATCTGTAGATTTGAGTTATTTTTGTTTGTTCTTCTCACCTCTTCTTACTTTCGCATATATATCTTTTTATTGATAAAGACATCTAAAATCTTTTACTTTCCTTGAGAGGGGAAAGGTGGAAAACTTACAGCAATGGTATCACTACCTCTTGACCAACTTCAATTCTATTTACAAAAGCAACATTATTTTTATTTTCTGAGTTTGTTGATTTTCAGGGTTGCAAATTTATGTCCATATTAATTATTCTTGTTATCAACGACTATAGTGAAAACGCTTGCCCCCTATTGAGAGACATTATATGCTCAAAAGGGATTCCGACGTCTCATTATCATTTTATCAATTTTGATCACCACATTTGTACATTTTTTTAATGTTGAGTCGCACATATTTTTCTTAACGTATGTACGAGTATTCATGTTCGCAATGTTAAAATGGGCACATCTATTTTCTAGGTTAGAAATTCCTAAGACAAGTAATTTTTTCCCTTTGGTTGACACAAAAGGGACGGCAGCTCGAATTTCATGATAAATATAGCATATGAAGAAATCTTGTTCCACTGAAAAACATTTGAATAAGGATCTAATTGTCAAATCCATCTTTTTTTTTTGTGTTTTATGGGATACGGCATGCTCGAAAAGGAAGACATTATTTCACCATTTTCTCAATATATTTTACACACACTCACGCGAACGTGTGCGCAAGCACAATATCACTAGTTAAATTGAGATTTGTAGTCACAATCAGTTTTATCTTAAAATAACTCAATATCTGTAATTTTATTGAAATCCCTTTTGACAGCAAGCAAAAAATTAGTTCTGAACATTTTCTCGAAGATGGTTGTGTACCAAGTGAAGAAAGGGGATTTGGAGAGATTCAAACACACACCCATAAAATAAATGTAAGTTCATATTTAATCTTTAGCTACTTGTGTCAATCCACGTTGAATTCCCATTTAAGAGAATCATATTTTTTGTTTCAACTTATACTCTTATAGGTAACGTGACTAAAGCTAGTTTATTTTTATGCAACTTCTTTCCTAGTTTGCTATCTAAAAAGTGTTACATGAACAAAATATGAGTTGGATTAAGGTGGTCATTTTGCGCATTATTTTGTTTTTAATAAAGGACAGGATTCAAGGACTTCACACCCCAAACTCTCATTGTATAAGTTTTGCGCAGCTTGAGCTCTCATAGTCATAAGTTTAATTTTTCTATATCTTTTGTAAGCTCCTTCTGTATCTCTTGATTGGAGTTAGATTTGTTTGTTCTTCAAATCACCTCTTACTTTCACATATATATATTTTTTATTGATAAAGACATATAAAATCCTTTACTTTCATTGAGAGGGGAAAGGTGGAAAACTTACAGCAATTGTTGTCACAACCTCTTTACCAACTTCATTTCTATTGACAAAAACAAGATTATTTTTTTTCCTGATTTTGTTGATTTTCAGGGTGGGAAACTAATGTCCATATTAATTATTCTTATCTTGTTATCAACAACTATAGTGAAAACGTTCCCCCCTCTTGAGAAGCATGATATGCTCAAAAGGGATTCCGACGTCTCATTATCATTTTATCAATTTTGATTGCCACATTTGTACATTTTTTTAATGCTGAGTCTCACATATTGTTCTTAACTGATCTACGAGTATTCTTGTTTGCAATATTAAAATCGGAACATCTATTTTCTAAGCTAGAAATTCTTAACACAAGTAATTTTTTCCCCATTGTTTAACACGAAAGGGATGGCAGCCCAAATTTCATGATAAATACCGCATAGGAAAAATTCTTGTTGCATTGAAAAACATATGAATAAGGATCTAATTGTCAAATCTATCTTTTTTTCTTTTAAGGGATACAACATTCCTGAAAAGGAAAACTTTATTCCATCATTTTCTCAATTTATTTGACAGACACACTCACGCGGACGCATGCACACGCACAATGTCACTAGTTATTGAGATTTGTAGTCAAAATCAATTTTATCTTACAATAACTCAACATCTGTAATTTTATTGAAATCACATTTGACAGCAGGCAAAATATTAGTTCTGAACATTTTCTTGAAGATGGTTGTGTACCAAGTGAAGAAAGGGGATTTGGAGAGATTCACATACACACCCATAAATTAATGTAAGTTCATATCAAATCTTTAGCAACTTGTGTCAATGCACGTTGAATTCCCATTTAAGAGAATAATATTTTTATTTCAACTTATACTCTTACAGCTAACGTGACTAAAGCTAGCTTATTTTTATGGAATTTCTTTCCTAATTTGCTATCTAAAAAGCGTTACATGAACAAAATATGAGTTGAATTAAGCCTTTATACTAGTGGTCATTTTGCGCATTATTTTGTTTTAAATTCAAGGACTTCACACACCAAACTCTCATTGTATAAGTTTTGCGCAGCTTGAGCTCCCAGAGTCATAAGTTTAATTTTCCTATATCTTTCGTAAGCTCCTTCTGTATCTGTTGATTGGAGTTATATTTGTTTGTTCTTCTCACCCCTTCTTACTTTCGCATATATATTTTTTTATTGATAAAGACAACTAAAATCTTTTACTTTCATTGAGAGGGGGAAGGTGGAAAACTTACAGCAATGGTAGCACAACCTCTTTACCAACTTCAATTCTATTTACTAAAGGAAGATTGTTTTTGTTTTCTGAGAATGTTGATTTTGAGGGTGGGAAATTTATGTCCATGTTAGTTATTCTTATCTTGTTATCAACGACTATAGTGAAAACGCTCCCCCCCTATTGAGAGACGTGATATGCTCAAAAGGGATTCCGACATCTCATTATCATTTTATCAATTTTGATCGCCACATTTGTACATTTTTTTAATGTTGAGTCGCACATATTTTTCTTAACTTATTTACGAGTATTCTTGTTTGCAATGTTAAAATTGGGACATCTATTTTCTAGGTTAGAAATTCTCAAAACAAGTAATATTTCTCCTTTGGTTGAAACGAAAGGTTCGGAAGCCCGAATTTCATGAAAAATAAAGCATATGAAAAAATCTTGTTGAATTGAAAAACATATGAATAAGGATTTAATTGTAAAATCCATCTCTATTTTTGGTTTTGTAGGATACGACATGCCCGAAAAGGAAAACATTATTTCACCATTTTCTCAATTTATTTTACACACACTCACGCGGACGCGTGCACACGCACAACATCACAAGTAAAATTGAGATTTGTAGTCCAAATCAGTTTTATCTTACAATAAATCAATATCTGTAATTTGATTGAAATCCCTATTGACAGCAAGCAAAATATTAGTCATGAACATTTTCTCAAAGATGGTTGTGTACCATGTGAAGAAAGAGGATTTGGAGAGATTCACACACGTACAAACCCGTAAAATAAATGTAAGTTAATATTAAATCTTTAGCTACTTGTGTCAATCCCCATTGAATTCGCGTTTAAGAGAATACTATATTTTGTTTCAACTTATACTATTACAGGTAACGTGACCAAAGCTAGCTTATTTTTATGAAACTTCTTTGCTAATTTTCTATCAAAATAGTCTTACATGAACAAAATATGAGTTGGATTAAGCCTTTATACTACTAGTCATTTTGCGCATTATTTTGTTTTAAATACAGGACAGGTTTCAAGGACTTCACACCCCAAACTCTCATTGTATAAATTTTGCGCAGCTTCAGCTCTCATAGTCATAGTTCAATTTTCCTATAGCTTTCATAAGCTCCTTCTATATCCGTAGATTGGAGTTATATTTATTTGTTCTTCTGACCACTTCTTACTTTCACATATATATTTTTTTATTGATAAAGACAACTAAAATCTTTTACTTTCATTGAGAGGGGGAAGGTGGAAAACTTACAACAATGGTAGCAAAACCTCTTTACCAACTTCAATTCTATTTACAAAAGCAAGATTATTTTTATTTTCAGATTTTGTTGATTTTCAGTGTTGGAAATTTACGTCCATATTAATTATTCTTTTCTTGCTATCAACGACTATAGTGAAAACGCTCCCCCCTATTGAGAGACATGATATGCTCAAAAGGGATTCAGACGTCTCATTATCATTTTATCAATTTTGATCGCCACATTTGTACATTTTTTTAATGTTGAGTCGCACATATTTT
>NC_016091.4:10352602-10367351 GCF_000004515.6 Glycine max
TTAAATACACGACAGGATTCAAGGACTTCACACACCCCAAATTCTCATTGTATAAGTTTTGTGCAGCTTGAACTCCCATAGTCACAAGCTTAATTTTCCTATATTGTTCGTATATCTCTTGATTGGTGTGAAGTCCTTGAACAAACTATGAGTTGGATTAGTGTTCGTTTTTCACATTATTATGTTTTAAATACAGGACAGGTTTCAAGGACTTCCCACCCCAAACTCTCATTGTATAAATTTTGCGCAGCTTGAGCTCTCATAGTCATAAGTTCAATTTTCCTATATCTTTCGTAAGCTGCTTCTCTATCTGTTGATTGGAGTTATATTTGTTTGTTCTTCTGACCACTTCTTACTTTCGCATATATATTTTTTATTGATAAAGACATCTAAAATGTTTCACTTTCATTGAGAGGGGAAAGGTGGAAAACTTACAGCAATGGTATCACAACCTCTTTACCAACTTCAATTCTATTGACAAAGGCCAGATTATTTTTGTATTCTGAGTTTGTTGATTTTCAGGATGGGAAATTTATGTCGATATTAATTCTTCTTATATTGTTATCAACGACTATAGTGAAAATGCTACCCCCTATTGAGAGACATGATATGCTGAAGAGGGATTCCGACGTCTCATTATCATTTTATCAATTTTGATCGCCAAATTTGTACATTTTTTTAATGTTGAGTCGCGCATATTTTTCTTAACTTATTTATGAGAAATTCACATACACACTCATAAAATTAATATAAGCTCATATTAAATTTTTAACTACTTGTCTCAATCCACGTTGAAATCCCATTTAACAGAATAATATTTTTTTTATTAGAAGTTATACCCTTATAGGTAATTTGACTAAAGCTAGCATATTTTTATGCACTTTCTTTCCTAATTTCCTATCTAAATAGTCTTACAAGAACAAAATATCAGTTGGATTAAGCCTTTATACTAGTGGTCATTTTTTGCATTATTTTGTTTTAAATACAGGACAGGATTCAAGGGCATCACACCCCAAACTCTCAACATATAAGTTTTGTGCAGCTTGAGCTTCCATAGTCATAAGTTTAATTTTCCTATATTTTTCGTATATCTCTTGATTGGTGTGAAGTCCTTGTACAAAATATGAGTTGGATTAGTGGTCAATTTTTGCATTATTGTGTTTTAAATACAGGCCAGGATTCAAGGACTTCCCACCCCAAACTCTCATTGTATAAGTTTTGTGCAGCTTGAACTCCCATAGTCACAAGCTTAATTTTCCTATATTGTTCGTATATCTCTTGATTGGAGGTATATTTCTATGTTCTTCTGATCACTTCGTACTTTCATATATATTTTTTATTGATAAATACATTTAAAATGTTTTACTCTCATTGAGAGGGGAAAGGTGGAAAACTTACAGTAATGGTATAACAACCACTGTACCAACTTCAATTCTATTTACAAAGACAATAATATTTTTATTTTCTTAGTTTGTTGATTTTCAGGAATGGTAATTTATGTCCATATTAATTATTCTTATCTTCTTATCAACGACAATAGTGAAAATGCTCCACCCGATTGAGAGACATGATATGCTCAAAAGGTATTCCGACGTCTCATTATCATTTTATCAATTTTTATCGCCATATCTGTACATTTTATTAATGTTGAGTCGCACATATTTTTCTTAACTTATTTATTAGAAATTCACACGCACAGCCATAAAATTAATATAAGCTCATATTAAATTTTTAACTACTTGTCTCAATCCACGTTGAAATCCCATTTAACAGAATAATATTTTTTATTACAAGTTATACCCTTATTGGTAACGTGACTAAAGCTAGCATATTTTTATGCACTTTCTTTCCTAATTTCCTATCTAAATAGTCTTACAAGAACAAAATATCAGTTGGATTAAGCCTTTATACTAGTGGTCGTTTTTTGCATTATTTTGTTTTAAATACAGGACAGGCTTTAAGGACATCACACCCCAAACTCTCAACATATAAGTTTGGTGCAGCTTGAGCTCCCATAGTCATAAGTTTAATTTTCCTTTATTTTTCGTATATCTCTTGATTGGTGTGAAGTCCTTGAACAAAATATGAGTTGGATTAGTGGTCAATTTTTGCATTATTGTGTTTTAAATACAGGCCAGGATTCAAGGACTGGGCACCCCAAACTCTCATTGTATAAGTTTTGTGCAGCTTGAACTCCCATAGTCACAAGCTTAATTTTCCTATATTGTTCGTATATCTCTTGATTGGAGGTATATTTCTATGTTCTTCTGATCACCTCGTACTTTCATATATATTTTTTATTGATAAATACATTTAAAATGTTTTTTTACTCTCATTGAGAGGGGAAAGGTGGAAAACTTACAGTAATGGTATAACAACCACTGTACCAACTTCAATTCTATTTACAAAGACAATAATATTTTTATTTTCTTAGTTTGTCGATTTTCAGGAATGGTAATTTATGTCCATATTAATTATTCTTATCTTCTTATCAATGACAATAGTGAAAATGCTCCAGCCGATTGAGAGACATGATATGCTCAAAAGGTATTCCGATGTCTCATTATCATTTTATCAATTTTTATCGCCACATCTGTACATTTTATTAATGTTGAGTCGCACATATTTCCCTTAACTTATTTATTAGAAATTCACACGCACAGCCATAAAATTAATATAAGCTCATATTAAATTTTTAACTACTTGTCTCAATCCACGTTGAAATCCCATTTAACAGAATAATATTTTTTATTACAAGTTATACCCTTATTGGTAACGTGACTAAAGCTAGCATATTTTTATGCACTTTCTTTCCTAATTTCCTATCTAAATAGTCTTACAAGAACAAAATATCAGTTGGATTAAGCCTTTATACTAGTGGTCGTTTTTTGCATTATTTTGTTTTAAATACAGGACAGGATTCAAGGACATCACACCCCAAACTCTCAACATATAAGTTTTGTGCAGCTTGAGCTCCCATAGTCATAAGTTTAATTTTCCTTTATTTTTCGTATATCTCTTGATTGGTGTGAAGTCCTTGAACAAAATATGAGTTGGATTAGTGGTCAATTTTTGCATTATTGTGTTTTAAATACAGGCCAGGATTCAAGGACTTCCCACCCCAAACTTTCATTGTATAAGTTTTGTGCAGCTTGAACTCCCATAGTCACAAGCTTAATTTTCCTATATTGTTCGTATATCTCTTGATTGGAGGTATATTTCTATGTTCTTCTGATCACTTCGTACTTTCATATATATTTTTTATTGATAAATACATTTAAAATGTTTTTTTACTCTCATTGAGAGGGGAAAGGTGGAAAACTTACAGTAATGGTATAACGACCACTGTACCAACTTCAATTCTATTTACAAAGACAATAATATTTTTATTTTCTTAGTTTGTTGATTTTCAGGAATGGTAATTTATGTCCATATTAATTATTCTTATCTTCTTATCAACGACAATAGTGAAAATGCTCCACCCGATTGAGAGACATGATATGCTCAAAAGGTATTCCGACGTCTCATTATCATTTTATCAATTTTTATCGCCACATCTGTACATTTTATTAATGTTGAGTCGCACATATTTTTCTTAACTTATTTATTAGAAATTCACACACACACCCATAAAATTAATATAAGCTCATATTAAATTTTTAACTACTTGTCCCAATCCACGTTAAAATCCCATTTAACAGAATAATATTTTTTATTAAAAGTTATACCCTTATAGGTAACGTGACTAAAGCTAGCATATTTTTTTGCACTTTCTTTCCTAATTTCCTATCTAAATAGTCTTACATGAACAAAATATGAGTTGGATTAAGCCTTTATACTAGTTGTCATTTTTCACATTATTTTGTTTTAAATACAGGACAGGATTCAAGGACTTCACACCCCAAACTCTCAACGTATAAATTTTGTGCAGCTTGAGCTCCCATAGTCATAAGTTTAATTTTCCTATATTGTTCGTATATCTCTTGATTGGTGTGAAGTCCTTGAACAAAATATGAGTTGGATTTGTGGTCGTTTTTTGCATTATTGTGTTTTTAATATGTTAGTTTAACATCGGTTTTCTAAAAAAACCGATGTTAATGTATGCCTTTAACATCGGTTTTGCTAGAAAACCGATGTCAACGTTGATGATGCATACACTTATTTGGTGTAGTTCTTTGTGTATAACATCGGTTATGTACATAACCGATGTTAATATTGAAATATTCACATTGGTTATTTATAATTAACCAATGTTAATGTACAATAGTTGACATCGGTTATCTACAAATAATCGATGTTAAAATACAAACGCTGACATCGGTTATACACAAATAACCGATGTTAATATACAAACGTTAACATCGGTTTTCAATAATAACCGATGTTAAAGTTCATATCGACATCGGTTTTTGTAAATAACCGATGTTGGTTATGATATTAACATCGGTTTTTGTTAATAACCGATGTTGTTTTCAAGTATTTTTTTTATATATACTTTCTGTTTTTACAGTAAACCCAAAATTGTACCTGTCAAATTGTACCTGTCAAATGCAATTTTAGGAGGCCCAATTCACAGCAAATAAACATTTTATTCTGCTTTCAAGCAGTTTTAATGATAATAAACATCAAATAATTGATTTATTACAAAGAACAATCATCAAATGAATTCAATGTTCATGTTACATAGAAAATGTAAAAAATGTAAAAAAATGTCCCTAAATCCTAGGCCTGATCTCTAACTCGGAGATAAAATTGTGCTCACTGGATCCGCAATGCTTTTAATCTCTCTGGCTCCAATGGTCTAGGATCGTTAAAATACTGCATGATGAAATGAATCATAATAAGTTAATAATGTAATACAAATTATAAATAAATCGATTTTCTTTGTAATAAACTTACCGCTTCCCAATTATTTCTAAAAGTTCCTAAAATGATGGTGGACATCCAGTGCATCACATAGTAGCTGCACTCAGTACTTCCTTTTTGTCTATTACACTAAATACATAATGAAAATTGGATATTAATTAAACAACTAGTGTACAGACACATAAAGAAATATATATAAGTGGAAGTTTTATGTAAATGACGTACCTTGACGACAATCCACCTAGCAGAAGCCTTTGATTTAGGTTGTGGAGCATCATCAAGACCCTTGATAGCACTGTTCCATATGAGTAACAATTAAAAACTGGTGTTGTACGTTGAGGTATTACAATGCAAATGTATTGAAAAGAACGCTAACCTATTAATAATCCCCTTAAGGTAGTTGTCTGGCCTGTTATGCAATGAACAAAACCAGACAACTAAGTGTTCTTTGGGCAGGATGACCACCATCTGCCAGTGTCTGCTGCAGTGGAACCTAAAATGGGTTAGTACATTAGTAAACATTAATTAAATTTTGTTATTTTGTGACCTCCGGATGGGGCTTCGGAGGTGGTTTTGGCGGAGACACAGCTACCTATTCATGAAACAAAGTTAAATTGCCAAATTTGAGGCACGCTTAATGAATTAATTTAAAAAGAAGAAACATATAGTAAGGACAATAAGTACGTACCTGCTGTGATAAAGACTTGACCAGATGTGTCGGCCAAGCAAGGAAGGTGTGAAGTGCCTGCCCCACTAAGGAAACCTCATCAGTGGGTACAGGAACTGGAGCATCTGCCACTGTAACCTCCTCCACACTCACCTTTACTTGGCCAGGCAACAAAGGAGTGTTATGAACAAGAGCGGATCCCTCATAAACTCTCCCCATGGCAACCAGGCGAGCAGGATCTACTTCTATGTACAAGCCGCACCTGTCAGAGTCACCCGTCTCAGGATCGTTTCCTGAGGGATCAACACAACTCCCCTTTGTGCTCACTCAAGAACCAAAGGGACCAGGACCAACCAGAGGCTCAAAAGGCACTGCAAGTTCCTGAGATTGCATCTACGACTGAAGCTGACTGAAGGATGCCATGACCTGCCTCGTCACTTTCTCTGTGATGGACTCCTCTAGCTGGTCCCTGATCTGCTGGGTCAACTACTGTAATTCATCAGGAGGCAGGGAGGAAGCGCTGCGGGACATCCGTGGAGTCGATCCAAAGTATTGCTCGATGGTGACACCGGCTCCAGCAGCATGGACACGTCCAGGGTGCTCTGGACATCCAATAGCAGCGGCCAGAACATCCTGATGTCCATGGGGGACGAACGATCCCTGTGTGGCCTGCTCCTCAAACGAATCCTGCACAGAAAACACACAGTGGTACATGGCATTCTCAAAATATTCAAACATAATCGTAATGGTTAGTTGAAAATGACTTACAATCTTCTCAGCGATTTCCTTTGCGGCCTCAGTCGTCATCTCCCCTGTCTTCTTCGTGCGGGCCATCTTTCACTTCACGTGGCATCTGACCGGGGATGGAGGGTCGATGACGCCATCAACGCTTCCTGACTGTGCAGCTTCTTCTTTGTCTTCTCAGCCACGAGCTTCTGCTTCAAATAATCATAACCCCCACGAGACAAAACTTGGGGGACAGTATTCTGCTTCTGGATGGCCTGTGCCTTGATGCGCACATCCTGGAAAAATTAAACAATAATGTTTGAAATGGGTAGAATGAAGTATAACAACATCATGTTTAATATGAAAAACAACTTAAATGGCAAGGAACATACCTCCCAAGAAGGGTCTCTGCGAGTCTGGCAAAACTGGGCCCACTTTTCCTTGCTGATGTCGTATTTGTCACAGACAGTGTCCTCGACACCGTCCTGATCGGCTGCAAGGGCCCATTTCTTCATGAGGTCTGATTTAAACTGCCTCCATCTCTCCCCCACGGTCTATAGTAACTTCCTTTTCGTCCTACTGTCAGAAGCCTCTCTGGGACATCAAATTCTTCCTGACAACATCAAACAAAGTTTATTTGTTACAATAATGTATTTTTTGGCTATTAATTACACAAAATCAAATAAGAAAAGAGAAATACCCGAATATCCTCCCAAATCAGGTCCTTCTGAGCAGTAGGAACCTCCTTCCAGTTCTCGTAGGTGATGTCCACCTTATCACGTGCCACAATCCCCAAATATGTTCTTAATTTCTTCCTGTGGGGACCGTCGGCCTTCCCGGTAGCAGGATCAGCATGCAGCACTGGTCTCTCAACACCAGGTGGTCTAGTGGACAACGATCGTAGACGTGAGGCTTTGTGTGTCCGCTTCACGGATGACGTCGAAGCCAATGCGTCCGAAGTAGGAGGAGGAGGAGGAAGAGAAGGAGGAGGAGGAGGAGAAGGAGGAGGAGGAGGAGGAAGAGGAGTAGGAGTGGAGGCAGGTGGAGAACCCATGATCTTTTATACAATAACATACAAAATAGGATTAATGAAAAGATCGAGGATCAGTCATAAGTTATTTTTGGAAGGCAAAACTATAATATTATTAAACAAAACCCCACCACATAAGGAGACAAGACAAATTAACCAAAGGACTCTGAAAGATTGGTAGTTGTGCTTTTTAATTGTGATTTGGGGCAACCATGTTATAAAAAGTATATTACATGTAATCAACAGTCAATGTATGTTTGATGGAATATAAATACTATATCTTCAGAAATACACATGTACATGGCATCCTTAGGACTTCATCCATGTTTTCTTTGATATTGATTTTCTTTTTTGTAGAAAAGAAATAGGGGAACGAGCAACAATTTGAAGGTTGTACATTCAGGAACTAAAGAATTCAAAATAGCTAGTAATAAGAGGGATTTGTTTTTGGGATTTTCTGAGCACCAACAGCGGCTACGCAAAAAGCTTGCACTTGAGGAGGGAAAGATATTTGCAGCTAATGAACAACTTTCTTAACTATTTGTCCTTCAGATTTTACTGTTCTTTTCTCTAATATGTAAATATAAATAATATAAGGCTATGGCTTATGGACATGGTCATTTTTACCCCTAACAATCTTAGAAGTAAATATAGACCATGTTTTTACGCGATACCCTTATACCATTTATATTTACATATTAGCAAAAACAAACAGTAAAATCTTAAGGACAAATAGTTAAGATAGTTGTTCATTAGCTGCAAATATCCTTCCCTCCTCAAGTGCAAGCTTCTTGCGTAGGCACTCTTGCTGCTCAGAAAATCCCAAAAACAAATCCCTCTTATTACTAGCTATTTTGAATTCTTTAGTTCCTGAATGTACAACCTTCAAATTGTTGCTCGTTCCCCTCTTTGAGAATGAGGAGGATCTTCATAAGACTTCATCTAGCTGATGTTTGTCTCCAGTTTCATCATCCACCACCTTTTTCTTTTGTGCCTTCTCACGTTTGTTGTTGTTAAACCCATATTTATGCCTTCTTCCCTTCATGTCTTGTTTTATCACAACTTTAGCTGAATCTCCCATCTTCAGCATAGTTGAATCTCCTATCTTATTCTCCAATGACACACTTTGATAGCCTGTATCTCTTTTCTTCGTATGTTCTAGTGCTTCAGCTTCAGAATGCATAGAGCAATCAGAATTTTCCAGTCATCACCAAAGGCTTCAGCATCAGCGTTGACACTCTCCACCCTCTTTGGTTTATGCTTCTGTGTTTTCTTCCGTGCTTGCTCCTTATAATTCTCAGATTTATTGGAGGTCTCACTAGAAGGATGAGCACCAATCCATGCCTGTTCCTCCTCTACTAGCTCAATATCTTTCCTTTCACCTTTGCTTTTGTAAACTACACTGTAATTTACAAAACAAAAGTTGAAAGGAAAGATATTGACCTGGTAGACGAGGAAGAAGCACAAATTGGTGCTGATCGTTCTAGTGCAACCTCGAATAAAGCTGAGATTTATAACGAGGAGGCACGAAAGAAAACACAGAAGCATAAACCAAAGAGGGTGGAGAGTGTCAATGATGATGCAGAAGCCTTTGGTGATCACTGGAAAATTCTGATTGCTTTATGCATTCTGAAGCTGAAGCACTAGAACATACGAAGAAAAGAGATACAGGCCATCAAAGTGTGTCATTGGAGAATAAGACAGGAGATTCAACTATGCTGAAGATGGGAGATTCAGCTAAATTTGTGATAAAATAAGACATGAAGGGAAGAAAGCATAAATATGGGTTTAACAACAATAAACATGAGAAGACAGAGAATAAAAGGGTGGTGGATGATGAAACTGGCGACAAACATCAGCTGGATGAAGTCATAAGGAGGCAAATTGAAACAAAAAACTGATGCCTCAATCAGAGAAAAATGTAGTTGTCACTTACTTGCTTTGGTGACCTCTATCTCTGCAGAAAATTACATTAGACGATGTTAATCAATTCTCTTTCATCATGATCATTTCGATTAGCATGAACGTCGTCAGCTTCTTCTTCTCCGACAACGCTATGAGTGATTTGAGCGGTCAAAGGACTAACATAGGTGTCCATGTATGAATCATCATCTACATTAACACCAACTATTTTGCCCTGCAGAACCACGCACCACCTTTCATCACAAGGGTCTTGCACGTAAAATACTTGTCTAGCTTGTTTTGCCATGATGAAAGGGTCATTGTGGTAACCAAGTTTCTTTAGATCTACTAGCGTAAATCCTATATCATTGGTGCGCACACGGTGTTGCTGTCAACCCATTTACATTTGAAAACACATACTGTAAATTTCACATAATTAAGCTCCCAAATTTCATCAATGAACCCAAAGTAAGGGATGGAAGCTACACAGGGATTGGCGTCATTGACACTTGCAAAGTGTTGAGATTTAGCCCTTAGGGTGACCCTGCTGTTATGCATTGTACTTTTGTCATCTTATGCTTTTGTGTAAAATGAATACCTGTTTATGTCGTATCCTTGCCAGGTTATAACATTTCTTTTAGGCCCATCTGCTAGCTTTCTTAATGTTTCTGAAGCATTCTCATCTGCAAAGATTGTATCTTTAAACCAATCACAGAAAGTCTTGTTATGCTTTTTCAACACCCAATTCTTTGACATTTTCGGATTATTCTGTTTGACTAAAGCTTCATGCTTCACAATGTATGGCAAAACTTCATTACTGTTGTTCAAGACATACAAGTGAGCTTGTAACAAATATTCTACACTTGGAGTGATCACCTGCAGTCCTCTTGAACCCTTACCACCCACTCTGTCATCATGCTGAGACTCAAGAAGCCCAACAGGTTTAGCCTTCTCTAAGTATTCTGAACAAAATTCAATGGCTTCTTCTGCAATGTACCTCTCAACAATAGATGCTTCTGGACGATATAGATTCTTTGTATACCCTTTTAAGATCTTCATGTATCGCTCAACCGGGTACATCCACCGTAGATAAACAGGACCACAACATTTGATTTCTCTGACCAGATGCACAATCAAGTGAATCATGATGTCAAAGAAAGCAGGGGGAAAATACATCTCCAACTGGCACAGTATAATTGCGGCCTCATTTTCCAACTCATCAAACATGACTGGATCAATGACTTTGCTACATATAGCATGGAAGAAAAAGCGCAGGCGAGTTATCCTTAACCTGACTTTGTTTGGCAAGATGTCTCGTATAGCCACGGCTAACAATTGTTGCATGAGCACGTGACAATCGTGAGACTTTAACCTTACAAGCTTAAGCTCCTTCAACTGCACAAGGCTCTTAATATTTGAAGAGTATCCTTGTGGAACCTTCACCCAACGAAGACACTGACAAAAACTTATCTTCTTTTTCTTGGACAAAGTATGGCAGGCTGGAGGCAAGTAAATTTTCTTCCCATCAGACCTTGGATGCAACTGTGATCATATATGTGGCGTCCCTAAATTAATGACTGGTTTAATAGTAATAATTTAAATAACAAAAACCATGGTAAAAATTTTTTTTTCTTCTTTTTCTTTTTCATTTCTTTCTCTTTTCACCATAACTAGGTTTAGAAGGAAAGTCCTCACTATAGAGTCCTGAATGGCCAGTTCACAACTCTATTCGGAGTCATTTCTTTCTTACCGCTCATAATCTCTAAACTATTTTGCTGTTTCAAAAGGAAGAATGTACCAGCCATTACTTTATGTCGTCACGTGAAAATAAAAGGATAAAATACAGTCGATAAACTCTTTTACAAATAAAGTTGCTAATGCTTTCTTTTCAAATAACAAGATTGATCATAAATGCATTCATCATTTTAAAGCTGTCTAAAATATGGGAGTTTTACAAAATATATAGTGTCATCCAGAGCAAAGGTGATCACAGTGATGGTGTGACATCCTGGAAATTTCTACCTGCAATTTTTGAAAACGATGTATTTTGAATGATTATATATATATAAGTATTATTCAGTGTATATGCATATATGTTCTTGGTAAGGGTAGGAATAGTGGGGGCAAGATATGCGGGTTAGACTAATTAAGGAAGAGAAATCCATAACTGGGAGGTTATGGGTTAATTCCTAATTAATTAGTTTAAAAATCATCGTTTTGCGTGCGACTTAGAATTTAACGAAACCAACCTCTGAACCACGCTCGGGGTTTTATTCTGAGCATTTTGATATATATATTGGTTACTTTCGAAAACTGGCCCCGACGGACGCAGAGAAACGCGAGAAACTGGAACCAGAGAAACGGCACGCAAACCGAGGCAGGATTTTAACGTTTCAAAGGTCAGATTTTCCTCACTTTTATGGCTGAGTATGGGTCACAGTCAAAAGGGAAAATGGGCCCTTCTTGCTCCACTCAAATGGAGACATGTGGCATTCCTTAAATAAAATAATAGAAAAAGAGAAAACCCTTTTATTTAAAACCAAAAAGCTTTTCTCTCTCTTCACTTAGCCCCCACACTTCTCAGACAGCTCTCTCTCTCCCTCACGTTGCCATTTTCTTCTTCTTCATTCTCCATTGAAGCTCCAAGCAAAGCTCCAACCTTTGGCCATCATTTCTGCCCCAAATCGTGAAAGGAGGGCGTTTTTGGAGTCGTGAAGTGCGTGGCTACGAGTGGGACTTCGAAAATTCAGGTTTGGGTGGACTTCTTTCTCTCTTAAATTTCGTGGGTATGGGGTTTTGGGAGATATGATGGGTGGTCTTGCTAGTTTTCTGCTTCATGATAGTTATTTGTGAAGACATTTGCTGAAAGCTTGTTGAAATTGCCATGTTTGGATGAGTTAGACATACCCATTCTGTGTTAGGGTTTTTCTGATAATGTTTGTGATGTTTATATGCTGAAATTGCCTATGGAAAACTGTTAGAGATGAATGGTAGAGTTAATCTAGGGTTAGAAAGTGAGAATGTGATGTTATGAGTGGAAAAAGAGTGAGGCTTTGAGAGTTGGAAGGTTAAGTCTGAATTCTGTGGTAAATGGAGGTTAAAATGAGTTAATCCTAGCTTGAAATGTCATTTAGGACATGTGAGAAAGGTTAGGCTGTGCTAGAGGGAAAAACAAATGACCAAAGTGAACAAAGAGCCATTTCTAGGGCAAAATTGGGTGTTGAGAAGTCAAATTTTGATTCGGTGGAATTTTAGGTGTAAATTCAGTTTGAGCAAGTTTAGATTGATGTTATGGACTTGTGTGAGGTGAGAGTTTGCTTCAAATTTACCTCATTCTAAATTTCACTTTTCAAACCTAGAAAACCCATTGAATTGAGGGGTGTTGGACACCTAGATTCTGTGTTGCTGTGCTGTAAAGCTTGATTTTGGGTTAGACATGGTTGATACATGATTTGGGACTTGTAGGAATTGATTTGGGCAAGATTGGATGAGAGGAAGTGTGATATTCGAAATCTGCACTTATGCAGAATTTTGCTGTCAAAATAGGTGCAGCAGGATTTTGGCTTTGTGCAGAAAAATGCTTGAGTGTGGTTGGCTGTGGAAAGTCTAGTGCAGAATGAGTTCTGGATGTTTGCTAGTAGATCCCAACGGTCACAGTGTAGGCTTATGTACTATAGACTTCCAGTAAAATTTTGGAGTCGATCCAACGGTTAACGAATTGGATCGAAGGAATTGTTACTGGGGTCTTTAAGTGAGAAAAGCTGTGATTTGGTTGGTGTTTTGGCAGAGTTTTCTGCCTTTGCTCTGTTTTGCTTGGCTGTGATAGCTTGTGCTGTTTGAATGTTGTTTTGCTTGGATGTTGTGGAAGCTTGGGAGGATTGATGGGGACCCGGTGTTGAGAGAAACGAGGATATGGGCTACGTGGGAGTACGTGAGCTCAGATGGAGGTGGGCAACAGGGGATGGTGGGTTTATGCGCGCTTTGTGGATGTGGAAAACTTGTTGTGCACCATCGCCCGACCGCCACCTAGTACCACATGTGATGGGTACCCCATAATCCTACAAGCTTGAGATGAGGAAGTGTAGAAGGGTGAAACTTCCTGCTTTTATTGTTGACCACAGAGTGGTACCTCGAGATATGTCGCGGGGGTCAGGAGACCTTGGGGACGTCAGGTGGGGTGCTATTGCCCAAAACCAAGCTTGACCAATCCCGACCCAACCCGGGCATAGTCGGTCAGTGAGAATCTGTGATGTACCTAAACAGGCGAGCTCCTGGCAGTCAACAGATAAAAGGAACAAAGACCACAAAGCAAGGAGGCTTGTGGTGGCTGGCCAGCTGTGAATTTTGTGTGGTATGTGGATTATGGCCTCTGGTAATCGATTACTAAGGGTGGGTAATCGATTACAAGGCTTAAAATTGAAGACAGAAGGCTAAGATGGTCTCTGGTAATCGATTACCACGGGTTGTAATCGATTACCAGGCTTGAAAACGAAGTCAGGAAACTCAGGGAGCCTCTGGTAATCGATTACCAGCCTGTGTAATCGATTACACAGAGGGATGGGTCACTGGTAATCGATTACCAGGTATGTATAATCGATTACACAGTGCATTTTTGCATATTTCATGTCCTGAGGCTGTGTAATTCAAGTTTAGCCTCTGGTAATCGATTACCAAGGCTGTGTAATCGATTACCAGAGATGAAAAGCCTTAAGATACTCCTTTTAATTGCATGTAGTGGTTATGAGACGCATTGTGCGGCGGCACAGTTAGATTCTTGTGAAAGAGTCTACCCCTTTCTTTTCTTCCTTGTAGATCGTGACGGTGGCTCAGCTAATCCGTGATCGAGTAGAGATGGAGTGCCTAGAGGGAGCTTGGGAGACCCTCGAAGGCAACACGAGGTGCCGATTTCGGGGCACCATTCGATTTACGGCGACTTCTTTAGTGCATCCAGATGAGCCCGCACGGACGCTTCAGCGCACGGTGGAGTGGATACTACCCACGCCTACACCATATCGTCTAGTGGAGCCCGTCCAAGTGATCGAGGTAACGTCATCCGAGGAAGACCCCGAGGAGGATCTGGAGGAGCTACCTCCTGAGCCTGCGGTGGATGCTCTTGACTTTCTAGAGGGTGATGAGGATCCACTTCTTGAGGTGGATTCTCCCGAGGAAGTCATGTCGGCATTAGAGGCAGATTCTACGGAGGATAGTGGCCCGGGGGAGCTGGCGATCAGCGGAGGCTCTTCATCATAGTGGACAGTTCCATGGATTAGTTTTATATACTTTTTGAGGGTGGGTGTATCTAGGACTGACTGTTAGGTTTACTCTTTTGTTTTTGTATGGGTAGACCTGATGTATAGGAATTTGATAATTGTATACATGTGGCTGAAGCCACCACTATGGACACCTTTGCTCTGGATGACACTATATATTTTGTACAACTCCCATATTTTGGACAGCCTTAAATGATGAATGCATTTATGATCGATCTTGTTATTTGAAAAGAAAGCATTAGCAACTTTATTTGTAAAAGAGTTTTTCAACCGTATTTTATTCTTTCA
>NC_016091.4:10367456-10471201 GCF_000004515.6 Glycine max
TTGTGAACTGGCCATTCAGGACTCTATAGTGAGGATTTCCTTCTAAACCTTGTTTTGGTGAAAAGAGAAAGAAATGAAAAAGAAAAAGAAGAAAAAAAAATTACCATGGTTTTGTTAATTAAATCATTACTATTAAACCAGCCATTATTTTGGGGACGTCACAGATGGCTTCAGCCACATGTATACAATCATCAAATTCCTATACAACAGGTCTACCCATACAAAAACAAAAGAGTAAACCTAACAGTCAGTCCTAGATACACCCACCCTCAAAAAGTATATAAAACTAATCCATGGAACTGTCCACTATGATGAAGAGCCTCCGCTGATCGCCATCTCCCCCGGGCCACTATCCTCCGTAGAATCTGCCTCAGATGCCGACATGACTTCCTCGGGAGAATCCACCTCAAGAAGTGGATCCTCATCACCCTCTAGAAAGTCAAGAGCATCCACAGCAGGCTCAGAAGGTAGCTCCTCAAGATCCTCCTCAGGTTCTTCCTCGGATGACGTTACCTCGATCACTTGGACGGGCTCCACTAGATGATATGGTGTAGGCGTGGGTAGTATCCACTCCATAGTGCGCTGAAGCGTCCGTGCAGGTTCATCTGGATGCACCAAAGAAGTGGCCGTGAATCGAATGGTGCCCTGAAATCGGCACCTCGTGTTGCCTTCGAGGGTCTCCCAAGCTCCCTCTAGGCACTCCATCTCTACTCGATCAAGGATTTGCTGTGCCGCCATCACGATCTACAAGAAGGAAAAGAAAGGGGTAGACTCTTTCACAAGAATCTAACTATGCCGTATCACAATGCGTCTCATAACCACTACATGCAATTAAAAGGGGTATCTTAAGGCTTTTCATCTCTGGTAATCGATTACACAGCCTTGGTAATCGATTACCAGAGGCTAAACTCGAATTACACAGCCTCAGGACATGAAATATGCAAAAAATGCACTGTGTAATCGATTACACATACCTGGTAATCGATTACCAGTGACCCATCCCTCTGTGTAATCGATTGCACAGGCTGGTAATCGATTACCAGAGGCCTCCACAATGTTCCAGTTCCCTTTTTAAGCCTGGTAATCGATTACATCCCTTGGTAATCGATTACCAGAAGCTCCCTTAGCTTCCTGACCTCGTTTTCAAGCCTGGTAATCGATTACATCCCCTGGTAATCGATTACCAGAGACCATCTTAGTCTCCTGTCTTCATTTTTAAGCCTTGTAATCGATTACCCACCCTTGGTAATCGATTACCAGAGGCCATATCTCACACATCAATCAAGTTCATAGCTGGCCAGCCACCACAAGCCTCCTTGCTTTGTGGTCTTTGTTCCTTTTATCTGTTGACTGCTAGGAGCTCGCCTGTTTAGGTACATCACAGGTTTTCACTGACCGACTATGCCCGGGTTGGGTCGGGATTGGTCAAGCTTGGTTTTGGGCAATAGCACCCCACCTGACGTCCCCAAGGTCTCCTGACCCCCGCGACATATCTCCAGGTACCACTCTGTGGTCAACGAATAAAAGCAGGAAGTTTCACCCTTCTACACTTCCTCATCTCAAGCTTGTAGGATTATGGGGTACCCATCACATGTGGTACTAGGTGGCGGTCGGGCGATGGTGCACAACAAGTTTTCCACATTCACAAATCACGCATAAACCCACCATCCCCTGTTGCCCACCTCCAACCGAGCTCACGTACTCCCACGTAGCCTATATCCTCGTTTCTCTCAACACCGGGTCCCCATCAATCCTCCCAAGCTTCCCCAACATCCAAGTAATTCAACATTCAAACAGAACAAACTATCACAGCCAAGAAAACAGGGCAAAGGTAGAAAACTCTGCCCAAAACACCAACCAAAATCACAGCTTGTCTCACTTAAAGACTCCAGTAACAATTCCTTCGATCCAGTTCGTTAACCGTTGGATCGACGCGAAAATTTTACTGGAAGTCTATAATACATAAGCCTACATTTTGACCGTTGGGATCTACTAGTAAACATCCAGAACTCATTCTGAACTACTCTTTCCACAACCAGCAATACATAGCATTTTTCTGCACTTATGCAAAATTCTGCTGCACAATTTCACAGCAAAATTCTGCATAAAGTGAAGATTTCGAAAATCACACTTCCTCTCATCCAATCTTGCCCAAATCAAATCCTACAAGTCCCAAATCATGTATCAATCATGTCTAAACCAAAGTCAAGCTTCAAAACACAGCAACACAGAATCTAGGTGTCCAATACCCCTCAATTCAATGGGTTTTCTAGGTTTGAGAAGTGAAATTGAGAATGAGGTAAATTTGAAGCAAACTCTCACCTCACACAAATTTATAACATCAATCTAAACTTGCTCAAACTGGATTTACACCTAAAATCTCACCGAATCAAAATTTGACTCCTCAACACCCAATTTTGCCCTAGAAATGGCTCTTGGTTCACTTTGGTCATTTGTTTTTCTCTCTAGCACAGTCCAAGCTTTCTCATAAGTCCTAAATAACATTTCAAGCTAGGATTAACTCACTCTAACCTCTAAATACTACCAATTCCAGATTTGGCCTTCCAGCCCTCAAAATTCACTCTTTTTCCACTCACAACACCACATTCTCACTTTCTAACCCTAGGTTAATTCTACCCTTCATCTCTAACAGTTTTCCATAAGCAATTTCAGCACATGAACGTCACAAGCATCATCATAAAAACCCTAAAACAGAATGGGTATGTTTAACTCAGCCAAACATGGCAATTTCAACATGCTTTCAACAAGTTTCTTCACAAATAACTATCATGAAGCAGAAAACTAGCAAGACTACCCATCATATCTCCCAAAACCCCATACCCACGAAAATCAAGAGGGAAAGAAGTCCACCCAAACCTGAAATTTCGAAGTCCCACACATAGAGACGCGCTTCACGACTCCGAAAATGCCCTCCTTTCGCGATTTGGAGCAGAAACGGGCACTAAAGGTTGAAGCTTTGTTGGGCAACAATGGTGGATGGGAGAAAAGAAGAAGAAGGCTGCGTGAGAGAGAGGGAGAGCTTCTGAATTTTTTTCTGTTTTGCTGAGTGAGGAGAGAGAGAGATGCTTTTTGGTTTTAAAAAGGGTTTTCTCTTTTTTCTATTATTTTATTTAAGCTGTGCCACATGTCTCCATTTGAGTGGAGCAAAAAGGGCCCACTTTCTCTTTTGATTGTGACCTATACTCAGCCACAAAAGTGAGAAAAATCTGACCTTTGAAACGCTAAAATCCAGCCTCGGTTTACGTGTCGTTTCTCTGATTCCAGTTCCTCGCGTTTCTCTACGTCCGTCGGGGCCAGTTTTCGAAAGTAAGCAATATATATTTATATCAAAATGCTTAGAATAAAACCCCGAGCGTGGTTCAGAGGTTGGTTTCGTTAAATTTTAAGTCGCACGCAAAACGATGATTTTTAGACTAATTACTTAAGAATTAACCCATAACCTCCCAGTTATGGATTTCTCTTCCTTAGTTAGCCTAATCCGCGTATCTTGCCCCCACTACTCCTATTTCTACCAAGAACATATATGCATATACACTGAATAATACTTATATATATATAATAATTCAAAATACATCGTTTCCAAAAATTCCGGGTAGAAATTTCCTGGATGTTACAGTATACCCATATAAGCTAGATCTTGATGGGTATTCAAGTCATCCTTCGTCTTGCCTTGAATGCTAAGGAGCGTCCCAATCACACTGCCACAAACATTTTTCTCCACACGCATAACATCAATACAATGTCTAACGTCAAGATCACACTAGTACGGAAGATCAAAGAAAATGGACCTCTTCTTCCATATGCAACTCTGACTTTTATCCTTCTTTTGGGTCTTCCCAAATACAGTATTCAGGTGTTGAACCCGCTGATATACCTACTCACCAATCAACGGTATTGGCGCAATATCATGCTATTGACTTCCATTAAAATCTTTTTTCAGTCGTCTGTAAGGATGATTGGGTGTTAGAAAGCGGCGATGCCTACTGTAGACTGTTTTTCTCCCATGTTTAAGTTGTATGTAACTTGTATTTTCTTCACAGATGGGGCATGCATGATGACCCTTAACACTGTAACCGCTGAGATTCCCATATGCTAGAAAGTCATTAATGGTACAAAAAAGCATTGCACGAATTTCAAAGGTCTCCTTGCGAAAGCATCAAACACTACAATCCCCTCGTCCCACAACTTTCTCAGATCTTCAACCAACGGACTTAGATAAACATCAATGTCATTTTCTGGCTGTCTTGGGCCCGATATCATCATAGACAACATCATGTATTTTCGCTTCATGCACAACCAAGGAGGCAAATTGTAAATTACTAGCAGAACTGGCCATGAACTGTGTTGAGTGCTTAAGGTGCCATATGGATTCATTCCATCACTGGCTAGTCCAAGTCTAAGATTTCTTGGCTCATTCCCGAAATCTGGATACAAACCATCAATCTTCTTCCACTGGGAGCAATCAGCCAGATGATAGACCATTCCATCAGAAATCCTTCCATTTGCATGCCATGTAAGGTCTTTTGCATCGTCCCCGCTAGCAAAAAGACGCTTAAACCTTGGAATGATTGGAAGATACCACAAAACCTTTGCTGGGGGCCCTTGTTGGAGTTTTCATCAGAACTACTTTCTTCTTCATCTTTCACTTTGTACCGTGAAGTCCCACAGATAGGGCATTTGGACATTTCTTGGAATTCATGCTTGTACAGTATGCAATCATGGGGCAAGCATGAATCTTCTGATACTCCATACCCATCGGACACAATATCTTTTTCGCTTATAGTAACTTTTACGCAATGTATTGTCCTCTGGAAGCAGATTGTGCACTACCTCAAGCAGTGAGGTGAAACTTTTGTCACTCCACCCATACGTGGCCTTCACATTAACCAGACTTAACACAACAGACAACAGGGTTAAGGAATTCTTGCACCCTGCATACAAAGGCTTCTTAGAATCACTCTGCAATTCTTCATACACAGGGGCGTATGCTTGCTAGAAAGACTCTTGTCCAAGGTCACGAATCATGTCCTCTAACTGATCTCCCATTTCTACATCAAACAGTTTAGATTGGGACCCACTCTACATGTCTGTCACTTCACCATGCCATATCCATGTTGTGTAATTCTTCTTAATCCCATCACACAATAGATGGTCCCGTATGTCATCGAGTAATTGTCGTCTTCCATTCAAACAGTTGATGCAAGGACAATAATATTTTCCTTCTTCATTCGGTCGACCTCTTTCTGAAGCAAATTGTAAGAACTGTTCGACGCCATCCTCATATTCTAGGCTCATGCGACTTTCATTCATCCAACTTCGATCCATCTAAGCAATTCCATGCATGAAAATCTCATTTTTTTATTTATAGGTGTGGCCCTATCCCATTTAGGAAAATTGTCTTTTATGTTAGCTTCAAACGTCAGGGTTACCATTATTTACAAAAATTTAACTAAATTTTGGCAGCATTTCGCATTGGTCTCCAAGTACACGACATGACATCGATCAAATGAATTTCCCGATAATCAAGTATGCACTCGGAGAACAACTTGAAATGCGTTGAACCGAAATTTAATCAAATTAATGAAAATAATAATAACCTTCGCGAATAAATCTAACATAAAATTACCAGTCTCCCCAAACTTTCCAAACGAACAATTCAAGACTAAATACAATGACTAATGCAAACTGTCCGCAAGAGTCATTGCATTCAGTCTCAAACGGGAATCTAAGGTTCACTCACCATGAACAACAATTGTTTATATAGCAAATTACACTGATCACATACAAGAACATACAAAAGGTCAAATTCAATTACAGACAAATATAGATATCAACAGTTGTTTATGTAACTAATTTCAAATGCTGGGTTTCAAGGGTGCTTATGCTTTAATATTGTAGTTGGGTATATGTGTGTGTGTGTGTATCATGAGGGTCTGTGTGTATCATGAGGGTTGAGACAGGGAGACCCTTTGGCTCCATTAATCTTTGACTTAGTGGCTGAAGGACTGACAGGGCTAATGTTTATCTGTGTGTGTGTGTTTCTGTGTGTGTGTGTGTGCATGTGTCTGTGTGTGTATGTGTGTGTGTTTCTGTGTGTGTGTTGAAGAACCTGCCCCAAGACACAGCAGACACTTGTGCATACAGCCCTTACCCCTAACTATGTTTTGAAGAGTTTGATTGCTTTATGGTGTGAAAGCAACGATATTGAGCTACCAAAGAGGCAACGAAACTGTAGAACAAAGAAATATGGTGGCAGCTGTCTTTCAAAGGATGCTGCTACTGCTCTAATAAAGTTACTTTGTGAAGGTACTCCTACAGGTAAGAAGGATGCTGCTACTGCTATCTTCAACCTATCTATTTATCAGGGAAATAAAGCAGGAGCTGTAAAAGCTGGTATAGTAGCCCCACAGATACAATTTTTGAAGGATGTTGGGGGTGGAATGGTAGATGAAGCACTAGCTATTATGGCAATCCTTGCAAGCCACCATGAAGGCAGGGTAGCGATCGGTCAGGCCAAGCCAATTCATATTCTTGTTGAGGTTATAAGAACCGGCTCTCCACGCAATCGAGAGAATGTTGCTGCTGCTGTCTTGTGGTCATTATGCACCGAAGATCCACTGCAATTAAAACTAGCGAAAGAACATGGTGCAGAAGAAGCACAGCAGGAGTTGTCAGAAAATGGAACTGATAGAGCTAAGATAAAAGCTGGAAGCATATTGGAACTCTTGCAGTGAATGGAATGGGTTGATAATCTGCAGAGTTCATAGTCTCAGTGTTGCTTCGTTATATAGCTCATAGATGGTCTGAAAAATTAGAGGACCTATGGCAGGTCAAAATCCCTTTTAAAACCAACAACATTTGCTTGGTGATTGACCAAAGATACAATCCCAACTAAAGGGAATTTGCGGAGAAGACAGCTGGAGAAAGGCTTTGCCCAGCCCTACAACTATTGGTCTAGTAATTTATCAACAGCATTTTTTTATTAGGGTAGCAGTGCAGGGTTATTGTATTCTATTTAGATTGGCACCTAATTCGTAGGACCTATGGTTCTGCTAGTCTGCTGGTTTCTACCTTGTATATTTAGTACCTCTGGTACTCACAGTTATTAATACAAATTATAATTTTGCTGTTAAAAAAAAAGATAATACAAGAAAGAGAGAAGGGCAGTGGCAGTCATAACATATATATAGAGAAGGGCAGCAGATAAAATTACAAAAACATTCAACACTAACAATGAACAAGTTCTGAGAGTTTAAATCACAGTAAATACTTCAAAGATATCAGTCCAATGAAAGAAAGGTCATGTAGAGAGGCATGAACATATCAGTCCAATGAAAGAAAGGTCATGTAGACAGGCATAACATAAGTTACAAATATACCAGTAATGCATACAACAACAATTTCAAATTAGTTTTCGAATCAAAGATATAATCAAACTGCTTCCACAACAACGCCAATTAGCAGTAGTAAATGATAACCCTAAAAAAACCATACAGAAATGAGCCACAGTGTATTTAAAGCCTTTTATCAACAATATGACTCTCACTTCATGGTGATACATTGACTCTCAAAAGACATTATACTGAGAGTGTATTTAAAGCCTTTTTCAGTCATTCTATCAAACAGCTCATGGACAATTTTTTAAGAATGCATATCATACTTCTATCCAGTCAAACTAAAGCAATAACTAATTAATTTAATTAAACAGGGACAAATTTAGATGTGAATCATTAAAGGTAGATGATGGCATTCAAAGAATGATAGCGTCTGTTCTACTTCTAAAGGCTTTACTAAGAGGATTTGAATTAGCTTCTGGTCTAAACATTAATTTTGGCAAAAGTCAGTTTGGGATTATAGGTGGTGGAGTCAATTGGGCTCTGGAAGCAGCTACTATCCTGCATTGCAGACAACTGGATTATCTTTTTTTTTTTGGAAGGAAAAAATATGTATATTAATATTAAACAGAACAGTACCAGAGGTACTGAAAATAAAAGATACAAGACACAAAAGTGCCACCTTCCAAAAAGCAAAACAAACCCAACAATAACCCAGCACAAGGACCCCAATACATATAATCAGAAATTTAACCAAAGGCCATCATAAGATTGGTAGACCAATGGTTAAATGATGTATTGAAACCTTTCTCTCCACATTTTAGCCAGGACCAAGGTAGAATGAAGGCATCATCCAGCACCTTTTGAGGTTCAAAAGGAATGCCATGAAACAGCAAGGAATTCCTAAGCAATCAGCAGACCTTTCTATTTCCATTTTTTACACATTTAAAACTCAAACATATAAAATAAAAAATATATAACAAACTAACAAAGATAAAGACAAAAAAAAGGAAATATAAACTCACCTTAGTTGGTGTTGCTGCCCATCATTTCACTCTCACAACAAATAGGAATCATGTACCTGCATGAAAGAAATAATCACACAACACACAATGATCAGAATAAGCAAATGCATATAATTAAGCATGATACAATATCAATATTGATGGAAGTAACAATGACTTGTCAAAAATTTGGATGAAATTCAATATGTAAATCAAAGCTTTGTCCCTGAAACCCTCTGTGTAAATCAAAGCTATGTCCCTGAAACCCTCTATGTAAATTTGATAGCCTCGTCTCTCCATTCCTGAAAACCCACTAAAAACTGCCTAACCCCCCTGTTGTTACTCCATAATTTATTCTGCAATAACTGCTTAAGGCAGTTACATATGGTCCTAAATCACTACAGATTCAGTTACGATTAACCCTTTGTGCCTAACTAGGGTTTCGAAACATCGCAACAAAGACAGACCATTGAACAATGGATTTTCATCATTAAAATACAACAGAGACATACCTTCGATGGAAGCACAGACATGAACTCCACAAACGCGAACTCGACAATGTGGTTGCATTCACGAAAGCGCAGCCCAGTTTGCGACAAACACGAACTCAGGCAGAAGGAGAAACAACAATAACGCCCTGGGAGTACCCTTTCCGGGACTCTTTCCTTTCCTACTTTTCTTCGACCTGCGAAAGTGAGCAAATGTTAAAACGACGAACGCCTAATGTTAAAATGAAAGGACGTACCTCAATGGATAAGTGGCAAAGGCGATCTCCACAAACACGATCTCCACAATGTGGTTGCAGTCACGGAAGCGCAGGCCAGTTTGACACAAAGACGATCTCAGGCAGAAGGAGAAAGGAGAAGAACGATAGGGTTCAAGTGCGCGGGTTGTGCAATTTCATAAGTTTAATATATAATGATAACAACATCGGTTTTTTAAAAATAACCGATGTTAACATCAACTACGTAACATTGGTTATAATAAAACCGATGTTAACATCTACTCGATAACATCGGTTTTTACAAAACCGATGTTAACAATGGCATACTAACACTGGTTTTTCCAAAACCGATGTTAACTAAGTCTACTTATTTACAAAAATGCACCGCGCTTTTGTTAACATCAGTTATGTAAATAACCGAAGTTAAAGGTCCGATGTTATATGTAAAAATTGTAGTAGTGTAACAAGCTTAATTTTCCTATATTGTTCGTATATCTCTTGATTGGAGGTATATTTGTATGTTCTTCTGATCACTTCGTACATTCATATATATTTTTTATTGATTAAGACATCTAAAATGTTTTACTTTCATTGAGGAGGGAAAGGTGGAAAACTTACAGTAATGGTATAACAACCACTTTACCAACATCAATTCTATTTACAAAAGCAAGATTATTTTTATTTTCTGAGTTTGTTGATTTTCAGGGTTGGAAATTTATGTCCATATTAATTATTCTTATCTTCTTATTAACGACTATAGTGAAAATGCTCCCCCCTATTGAGAGACATGATATGCTGAAAAGGGATTCCGACGTCTCATTATCATTTTATCAATTTCGATCGCCACATTTGTACATTTTTTTAATGTTGAGTCGCACATATTTTTCTTAACTTATTTATTAGAAATTCACACACACACCCATAAAATTAATATAAGCTCATATTAAATTTTTCATTACTTGTCTAATTCCACGTTAAAATCCCATTTAACAGAATAATATTTTTTATTACAAGTTATACCCTTCTTGGTAATGTGACTAAAGCTAGCATATTTTTATGTATTTTCTTTCCAAATTTCCTATCTAAATAGTCTTACATGAACAAAATATGAGTTGGATTAAGCCTTTATACTAGTGGTCATTTTTCGCATTATTTTGTTTTAAATACAGGACAAGATTCAAGGACTTCACACCCCAAACTCTCAAAGTATAAGTTTTGTGCTGCTTGATCTCCGATAGTCATAAGTTTAATTTTCCTATATTGTTCGTATATCTCTTGATTGGTGTGAAATCCTTGAACAAAATATGAGTTGGATTAGTGGGCGTTTTTCGCATTACTGTGTTTTAAATACAGGACAGGATTCCAGGACTTCACACCCCAAACTCACATTGTATAAGTTTTGTGGAGCTTGAAGTCCCATACTCACAAGCTAAATTTTCCCATATTGTTCGTATATCTCTTGATTGGAGGTATATATATCTCTTCTTCTGATCACTTCGTACATTCATATATATTTTTTTATTGATAAAGACATCTAAAATATTTTATTTTCATTGAGAGGGGAAAGGTGGAAAACTTACAGCAATGGTATCACAACCTCTTTACCAAGTTCAATTCTATTGACAAAGGCAAGATTATTTTTATTTTCTGAGTTTGTTGATTTTCATGGTTGGAAATTTGTGTCCATATTAATTATTCTTATCTTGTTATCAACGACTATAGTGAAAATGCTCCCCCCTATTGAGAGACATGATATGCTCAAAAGGGATTCCGACGTCTCATTATCATTTTATCAATTTTGATCGCCACATTTGTACATTTTGTTAACGTTGAGACGCACATATTTTTCTTAAATTATATATGAGAAATTAGCACACACAACCATAAAATTAATATAACCTCATATTAAACTTTCAACTACTTGTCTCAATCCACGTTGAAATCCCATTTAACAGGATAATATTTTTTATTACAAGTTATACCCTTATTGGTAACGTGACTAAAGCTAGCATATTTTTATGCACTTTCTTTCCTAATTTCCTATCTAAATAGTCTTACATGAACAAAATATGAGTTGGATTAAGCCTTTATACTTGTGGTCATTTTTCGCATTATTTTGTTTTAAATACAGGACAGGATTCAAGGACATCACACCCCAAACTCTCAACGTATAAGTTTTGTGAAGCTTGAGCTCCGATAGTCATAAGTTTAATTTTCCTATATTGTTCGTATATCTCTTGATTGGTGTGAAGTCCTTGAACAAAATATGAGTTGGATTAGTGGTCGTTTTTCGCATTATTGTGTTTTAAATACAGGACAGGATTCCAGGACTTCATACCCCAAACTCACATTGTATAAGATTTGTGCAGCTTGAAGTCCCATAGTCACAAGCTAAATTTTCCTATATTTTTCGTATATCTCTTGATTGGAGGTATATATATTTCTTCTTCTGATCACTTCGTACATGCATATATATTTTATATTGATAAAGACATCTAAAATGTTTTACTTTCATTGAGAGGGGAAAGTTGGAAAACTTACAGCAATGCTATCACAACCTCTTTACCAAGTTCAATTCTATTGACAAAAGCAAGATTATTTTTATTTTCTGAGTTTGTTGATTTTCATGGTTGGAAATTTATGTCCATATTAATTCTTCTTATCTTGTTATCAACAACTATAGTGAAAATGCTGCCCCCTATTGAGAGACATGATATGCTCAAAAGGGATTCCGACTTTTCATTATCATTTTATCAATTTTGATCGCCACATTTGTACATTTTTTTAATGTTGAGTCGCACATATTTTTCTTAACTTATTTATGAGAAATTCAGACACACACACACATAAAATTAATATAAGCTCATATTAAACTTTTAACTACTTGTCTCAGTCCACGTTGAAATCCCATTTAACAGAATAATATTTTTTAATACAAGTTATACCGTTATAGGTAACGTGACTAAAGCTAGCATATTTTTATGCACTTTCTTTCCTAATTTCGTATCTAAATAGTCTTTCATCAACAAAATATGAGTGGCATTAAGCCGTTACACTGGTGGTCATTTTTCGCATTAATTTGTTTTAAATACAAGACAGGATTCAAGGACTTCACACCCCAAACTCTCAACGTATAAGTTTTGTAAAGCTTGTGCACCCACAGTCATAAGTTTAATTTTACTATATTGTTCGTATATCTCATGATTGGTGTGAAGTGCTTGAACAAAATATGAGTTGGATTTGTGGTCGTTTTTCGCATTATTGTGTTTTAAATACAGGACAGGATTCCAAGACATCACACCCCAAACTCTCGTTGTATAAGTTTTGTGCAGCTTGAACTGCCATAGTCATAAGCTTAATTTTCCTATATTGTTCATATATCTCTTGATTGGAGACATATTTGTTTGTTCTTCTGATCACTTCGTACCTTCATATATATTTTTTATTGATAAGGACATCTAAAATTTTTTACTTTCATTGAGAGGGGAAAGCTGCAAAACTTACAGTATTGCTAACACAACCTCTTTACCAACTTCAATTCTATTTACAAAAGCAAGAGTATTTTTATTTTCTAAGTGTGTTGATTTTAAGGGTTGGAAATTTATGTCCATATTAATTCTTCTTATCTTGTTATGAACAACTATAGTTACAACGCACCCACCTATTGAGAGACATGATATGCCCAAAAGGGATTCCGACGCCTCATTATCATTTTATCAATTTTGATCGCCACATTTGTACATTTTTTTAATGTTGAGTCGCACATATTTTCTTAACTTATTTATGAGAAATTCACACACACACCCATAAAATTAATATAAGCTCATATTAAACTTTTAACTACTTGTCTCAGTCCACGTTGAAATCCCAATTAACAGAATAATATTTTTCAATACAAGTTATACCGTTATAGGTAACGTGACTAAAGCTAGCATATTTTTAGTCACTTTCTTTGCTAATTTCCTATCTATATAGTCTTACATGAACAAAATATGAGTTGGATTAAGCCTTTATACTAGTGGTCATTTTTCGCATTATTTTGTTTTAAATACAGGATAGGTTTCAAGGACTTCAACCCCCAAGCTCTCAATGTATATGTTTTGTGCTGCTTGAGCTCCCATCGTCGTAAGTTTAATATTCCTATATTGTTTGTATATCTCTTGATTGGTGTGAAGTCTTTGAACAACATATGAGTTGGATTAGTGGTCATTTTTTTGCATTATTGTGTTTTAAATACAGGACCGGATTCAAGGACTTCACACCCCAAACTCTCAACGAATAAGTTTGGTGTTGCTTGAGCTCCCATACTCATAAGGTTAAATTTCCTATATTGTTCGTATATCTCTTGATTGGAGTTATATTTGTTTGTTCTTTTGATCACTTCGTACCTTCATATATATTTTTTATTGATAAAGGCATCTAAAATGTTTTACTTTCATTGAGAGGGGAAAGCTGCAAAACTTACTGTATTGGTATCACAACCTCTTTACCAACTTCAATTCTATTTACAAAAGCAAGAGTATTTTTATTTTCTGAGTCTGTTGATTTTCAGTGTTGGAAATTTATGTCCATATTAATTATTCTTCTCTTGTTATCAACGACTATAGTGAAAATGCTCCCCCCTATTGAGAGACATGATATGCTCATACGGTATTCCGATGTCTCATTATCCCTTTATCAATTTTCATCGCCACATTTGTAAATTTTTTTAATGTTGAGTCGCACATATTTTTCTTAACTTATTTATGAGAAATTCAGACACACACACACATAAAATTAATATAAGCTCATATTAAACTTTTAACTACTTGTCTCAGTCCACGTTGAAATCCCATTTAACAGAATAATATTTTTTAATACAAGTTATACCGTTATAGGTAACGTGACTAAAGCTAGCATATTTTTATGCACTTTCTTTCCTAATTTCGTATCTAAATAGTCTTTCATCAACAAAATATGAGTGGCATTAAGCCGTTACACTGGTGGTCATTTTTCGCATTATTGTGTTTTAAATACAGGACAGGATTCAAGGACTTCACACCCCAAACTCTCATTGTATAAGTTTTTTGCAGCTTGAACTTCCATAGTCATAAGCTTAATTTTCCTATATTGTTCGTATATGTCTTGATTTGAGTTATATTTGTTGGTTCTTCTGATCACTTTGTGCTTTCATATATATTTTTTATTGATAAAGACATCTAAAATGTTTTAGTTTCATTGAGAGGGGAAAGCTGCAAAACTTACAGTATTGGTAGCACAACCTCTTTACCAACTTCATTTCTATTTACAAAAGCAAGATTATTTTTATTTTCTGAGTTTGTTGATTTTCAGGGTTGGAAATTTATGTCCATATTAATTATTCTTATCTTGTTATCAACAACTATAGTGAAAACGCTCCCCCCTATTGAGAGTGATGATAGGCGCAAAAGGGTTTCCGACGTCTCATTATCATTTTATTAATTTTGATCGTCACTTTTGTACATTTTTTTAATGTTGAGTCGTACATATTTTTCATAACTTATTTATGAGAAATTCACACACACACCGATAAAATTAATATAAGCTCATACTAAAATTTTAACTACTTGTCTCAATCCACGTTGAAATCCCATTTAACTGAATAATATTTGTCAATACAAGTTATACCCTTATAGGTAACGTGACTAAAGCTAGCATATTTTTAGTCACTTTCTTTCCTAATTTCCTATATAAATAGTCTTACATGAACAAAACATGAGTTGGATTAAGCCTTTATACTAGTGGTCGTTGTTCGCATTATTTTGTTTTAAATACAGGACAGGATTCAAGGACTTCACAACCCAAACTCTCAAAGTATGAGTTTTGTGCAGCTTGAGCTCCGATAGTCATAAGTTTAATTTTCCTTTATTTTTCGTATATCTAATGATTGGTGTGAAGTGCTTGAACAAAATATGAGTTCGATTTGTGGTCATTTTTCGCATTATTGTGTTTTACATACAGGACAGGATTCCAAGACATCACACCCCAAACTCTCATTGTATAAGTTTTGTGCAGCTAGAACTGCCATAGTCATAAGCTTAATTTTCCTATATTGTTCGTATATCTCTTGATTGGAGTTATATTTTTTTGTTCTTCTGATCACTTCGTACATTCATATATATTTTTTATTGATAAAGACATCTAAGATGTTTTAGTTTCATTGAGAGGGGAAAGCTGCAAAACTTACAGTATTGGTAACACAACCTCTTTACCAACTTCATTTCTATTTACAAAGGCAAGATTATTTTTATTTTCTGAGTTTGTTGATTTTCAGGGTTGGAAATTTATGTCCATATTAATTATTCTTATCTTGTTATCAACAACTATAGTGAAAACGCTCCCCCCTATTGAGAGTGATGATAGGCGCAAAAGGGTTTCTGACGTCTCATTATCATTTTATTAATTTTGATCGCCACTTTTGTATATTT
The DNA here is from genome assembly GCF_000004515.6 of Glycine max. Taxonomy (NCBI): domain Eukaryota; kingdom Viridiplantae; phylum Streptophyta; class Magnoliopsida; order Fabales; family Fabaceae; genus Glycine; species Glycine max. Next base: position 10,382,986 of record NC_016091.4, read on the forward strand.
TTTTAATGTTGAGTCGTACATATTTTTCATAACTTATTTATGAGAAATTCACACACACGCCGATAAAATTAATATAAGCTCATACTAAAATTTTAACTACTTGTCTCAATCCACGTTGAAATCCCATTTAACTGAATAATATTTGTCAATACAAGTTATAACCTTATAGGTAACGTGACTAAAGCTAGCATATTTTTAGTCACTTTCTTTCCTAATTTCCTATATAAATAGTCTTACATGAACAAAATATGAGTTGGATTAAGCCTTTATACTAGTGGTCATTTTTCGCATGATTTTGTATTAAATACAGGACAGGATTCAAGGACTTCACAACCCAAACTCTCAAAGTATGAGTTTTGTGAAGCTTGAGCTCCGATAGTCATAAGTCTAATTTTCCTTTATTGTTCGTATATCTAATGATTGGTGTGAAGTGCTTGAACAAAATATGAGTTGGATTTGTGGTCGTTTTTCGCATTATTGTATTTTAAATACAGGACAGGATTCCAAGACATCACACCCCAAACTCTCATTGTATAAGTTTTGTGCAGCTAGAACTGCCATAGTCATAAGCTTAATTTTCCTATATTGTTAGTATATCTCTTGATTGGAGTTATATTTTTTTGTTCTTCTGATCACTTCGTACATTCATATATATTTTTTATTGATAAAGACATCTAAAATGTTTTAGTTTCATTGAGAGGGGAAAGCTGCAAAACTTACAGTATTGGTAACACAACCTCTTTACCAACTTCAATTCTATTTACAAAAACAAGAGTATTTTTATTTTCTGAGTGTGTTGATTTTCAGGGTTGGAAATTTATGTCCATATTAATTATTCTTATCTTGTTATCAACGACTATAGTGAAAATGCTCCCCCCTATTGAGAGACATGATATGCTCAAAAGGGATTCCGACGTCTCATTATCATTTTATCAATTTTGATCGCCACATTTGTACATTTTTTTAATGTTGAGTTGCACTGATTTTTCTTAACTTATATATGAGAAATTAGCACACACAACCATAAAATTAATATAAGCTCATATTAAACTTTCAACTACTTGTCTCAAAGCAAGTTGAAATCCCATTTAACAGAATAATATGTTTTATTACAAGTTCTACCCTTATTGGTAACGTGACTAAAGCTAGAATATTTTTATGCAATTTCTTTCCTAATTTCCTATCTAAATAGTCTTACATGAACAAAATATGAGTTGGATTAAGCCTTTATACTTGTGGTCATTTTTCGCATCATTTTGTTTTAAATACAGGACAGGATTCAAGGACTTCACACCCCAAACTCTCAACGTATAAGTTTTGTGCAGCTTGAGCTCCGATAGTCATAAGTTTAATTTTCCTTTATTGTTCGTATATCTCTTGATGTGTGTGAAGTCCTTGAACAAAATATGAGTTGGATTAGTGGTCGTTTTTCACATTATTGTGTTTTAATTTCACGACAGGATTCCAGGACTTTACACCCCAAACTCACATTGCATAAGTTTTGTGCATCTTGAACTCCAATAGTCACAAGCTTAATTTTCCTATATTGTTCGTATATCTCTTGATTGGAGGTATATATGTTTGTTCTTCTGATCACTTCGTACATTCATATATATTTTTTATTGATAAAGACATCTAAAATGTTTTACTTTCATTGAGAGGGGAAAGGGGGAAAACTTACAGGAATGGTATCACAACCTCTTTACCAACTTCAATTCTATTTACAAAGGCAAGATTATTTTTATTTTCTGAGTTTGTTGATTTTCATGGTTGGAAATTTATGTCCATATTAATTATTCTTATCTTGTTATCAACGACTATTGTGAAAATGCTCCACCCAATTGAGAGACATGACATGCTCAAAAGGGATTCCGACTTCTCATTATCATTTTATCAATTTTGATCGCCACATTTGTACATTTTTTTCATGTTGAGTCGCACATATTTTTCTTAACTTATTTATGAGAAATTCACACACACACCCAATGAAATTAATATAAGCTCATATTAAATTTTTAAATACTTGTCTCCATCCACATTGAAATCCCATTTAACAGGATAATATTTTTTTATTACAAGTTATACCCTTATTGGTAACGTGACTAAAGCTAGCATATTTTTATGCACTTTCTTTCCTAATTTCCTATCTAAATAGTCTTACATGAACAAAATATGAGTGGGATTAAGCCTTTATACTAGTGGTCGTTTTTCGCATTATTTTTTTAAAATACATGACAGGATTGAGGGACTTCACAACCCAAACTCTCAATGTATAAGTTTTGTGCAGCTTGTGCACCCACAGTCATAAGTATAATTTTCCTATACTGTTCGTATATCTCATGATTGGTGTGAAGTGCTTGAACAAAATATGAGTTGGATTAGTGGTCGTTTTTCGCATTATTGTGTTTTAATTACACGACAGGATTCCAGGACTTTACACCCCAAACTCACATTGCATAAGTTTTGTGCATCTTGAACTCCAATAGTCACAAGCTTAATTTTCCTATATTGTTCGTATATCTCTTGATTGGAGGTATATATGTTTGTTCTTCTGATCACTTCGGACATTCATATATATTTTTTATTGATAAACACATCTAAAATGTTTTACTTTCATTGAGAGGGGAAAGGGGGAAAACTTACAGGAATGGTATCACAACCTCTTTACCAAGTTCAATTCTATTTACAAAGGCAAGATTATTTTTATTTTCTGAGTTTGTTGATTTTCATGGTTGGAAATTTATGTCCATATTAATTATTCTTATCTTGTTATCAACGACTATTGTGAAAATGCTCCACCCAATTGAGAGACATGATATGCTCAAAAGGGATTCCGACTTCTCATTATCATTTTATCAATTTTGATCGCCACATTTGTACATTTTTTTAATGTTGAGTCGCACATATTTTTCTTAACTTATTTATCAGAAATTCACACACACACCAATGAAATTAATATAAGCTCATATTAAATTTTTAAATACTTGTCTCCATCCACATTGAAATCCCATTTAACAGGATAATATTTTTTTATTACAAGTTATACCCTTATTGGTAACGTGACTAAAGCTAGCATATTTTTATGCACTTTCTTTCCTAATTTCCTATCTAAATAGTCCTACATGAACAAAATATGAGTTGGATTAAGCCTTTATACTTGTGGTCATTTTTCGCATCATTTTGTTTTAAATACAGGACAGGATTCAAGGACTTCACACCCCAAACTCTCAACGTATAAGTTTTGTGCAGCTTGAGCTCCGATAGTCATAAGTTTAATTTTCCTTTATTGTTCGTATATCTCTTGATGTGTGTGAAGTCCTTGAACAAAATATGAGTTGGATTAGTGGTCGTTTTTCACATTATTGTGTTTTAATTTCACGACAGGATTCCAGGACTTTACACCCCAAACTCACATTGCATAAGTTTTGTGCATCTTGAACTCCAATATTCACAAGCTTAATTTTCCTATATTGTTCGTATATCTCTTGATTGGAGGTATATATGTTTGTTCTTCTGATCACTTCGTACATTCATATATATTTTTTATTGATAAAGACATCTAAAATGTTTTACTTTCATTGAGAGGGGAAAGGGGGAAAACTTACAGGAATGGTATCACAACCTCTTTACCAACTTCAATTCTATTTACAAAGGCAAGATTATTTTTATTTTCTGAGTTTGTTGATTTTCATGGTTGGAAATTTATGTCCATATTAATTATTCTTATCTTGTTATCAACGACTATTGTGAAAATGCTCCACCCAATTGAGAGACATGATATGCTCAAAAGGGATTCCGACTTCTCATTATCATTTTATCAATTTTGATCGCCACATTTGTACATTTTTTTAATGTTGAGTCGCACATATTTTTCTTAACTTATTTATCAGAAATTCACACACACACCAATGAAATTAATATAAGCTCATATTAAATTTTTAAATACTTGTCTCCATCCACATTGAAATCCCATTTAACAGGATAATATTTTTTTATTACAAGTTATACCCTTATTGGTAACGTGACTAAAGCTAGCATATTTTTATGCACTTTCTTTCCTAATTTCCTATCTAAATAGTCTTACATGAACAAAATATGAGTTGGATTAAGCCTTTATACTTGTGGTCATTTTTCGCATCATTTTGTTTTAAATACAGGACAGGATTCAAGGACTTCACACCCCAAACTCTCAACGTATAAGTTTTGTGCAGCTTGAGCTCCGATAGTCATAAGTTTAATTTTCCTTTATTGTTCGTATATCTCTTGATGTGTGTGAAGTCCTTGAACAAAATATGAGTTGGATTAGTGGTCGTTTTTCACATTATTGTGTTTTAATTTCACGACAGGATTCCAGGACTTTACACCCCAAACTCACATTGCATAAGTTTTGTGCATCTTGAACTCCAATAGTCACAAGCTTAATTTTCCTATATTGTTCGTATATCTCTTGATTGGAGGTATATATGTTTGTTCTTCTGATCACTTCGTACATTCATATATATTTTTTATTGATAAAGACATCTAAAATGTTTTACTTTCATTGAGAGGGGAAAGGGGGAAAACTTACAGGAATGGTATCACAACCTCTTTACCAACTTCAATTCTATTTACAAAGGCAAGATTATTTTTATTTTCTGAGTTTGTTGATTTTCATGGTTGGAAATTTATGTCCATATTAATTATTCTTATCTTGTTATCAATGACTATTGTGAAAATGCTCCACCCAATTGAGAGACATTACATGCTCAAAAGGGATTCCGACTTCTCATTATCATTTTATCAATTTTGATCGCCACATTTGTACATTTTTTTAATGTTGAGTCGCACATATTTTTCTTAACTTATTTATGAGAAATTCACACACACACCCAATGAAATTAATATAAGCTCATATTAAATTTTTAAATACTTGTCTCCATCCACATTGAAATCGCATTTAATAGAATAATATTTTTTAATACAAGTTATACCGTTATAGGTAACATGACTAAAGGTAGCATATTTTTATGCACTTTCTTTCCTAATTTCCTATCTAAATAGTCTTACATGAACAAAATATGAGTGGGATTAAGCCTTTATACTAGTGGTCGTTTTTCGCATTATTTTTTTAAAATACATGACAGGATTGAGGGACTTCACAACCCAAACTCTCAATGTATAAGTTTTGTGCAGCTTGTGCACCCACAGTCATAAGTATAATTTTCCTATACTGTTCCGTATATCTCATGATTGGTGTGAAGTGCCTTGAACAAAATATGAGTTGGATTAGTGGTCGTTTTTCGCATTATTGTGTTTTAATTACACGACAGGATTCCAGGACTTTACACCCCAAACTCACATTGCATAAGTTTTGTGCATCTTGAACTCCACATAGTCACAAGCTTAATTTTCCTATATTGTTCGTATATCTCTTGATTGGAGGTATATATGTTTGTTCTTCTGATCACTTCGGACATTCATATATATTTTTTATTGATAAACACATCTAAAATGTTTTACTTTCATTGAGAGGGGAAAGGGGGAAAACTTACAGGAATGGTATCACAACCTCTTTACCAAGTTCAATTCTATTTACAAAGGCAAGATTATTTTTATTTTCTGAGTTTGTTGATTTTCATGGTTGGAAATTTATGTCCATATTAATTATTCTTATCTTGTTATCAACGACTATTGTGAAAATGCTCCACCCAATTGAGAGACATGATATGCTCAAAAGGGATTCCGACTTCTCATTATCATTTTATCAATTTTGATCGCCACATTTGTACATTTTTTTAATGTTGAGTCGCACATATTTTTCTTAACTTATTTATCAGAAATTCACACACACACCAATGAAATTAATATAAGCTCATATTAAATTTTTAAATACTTGTCTCCATCCACATTGAAATCCCATTTAACAGGATAATATTTTTTTATTACAAGTTATACCCTTATTGGTAACGTGACTAAAGCTAGCATATTTTTATGCTCTTTCTTTCCTAATTTCCTATCTAAATAGTCTTACATGAACAAAATATGTGTTGGATTAAGCCTTTATACTTGTGGTCATTTTTCGCATTAATTTGTTTTAAATACAAGACAGGATTCAAGGACTTCACACCCCAAACTCTCAACGTATAAGTTTTGTAAAGCTTGTGCACCCACAGTCATAAGTTTAATTTTACTATATTGTTCGTATATCTCATGATTGGTGTGAAGTGCTTGAACAAAATATGAGTTGGATTAGTGGTCGTTTTTCGCATTATTGTGTTTTAATTACACGACAGGATTCCAGGACTTTACACCCCAAACTCACATTGCATAAGTTTTGTGCATCTTGAACTCCAATAGTCACAAGCTTAATTTTCCTATATTGTTCGTATATCTCTTGATTGAAGGTATATATGTTTGTTCTTCTGATTACTTCGTACATTCATATATATTTTTTATTGATAAACACATCTAAAATGTTTTACTTTCATTGAGAGGGGAAAGGGGGAAAACTTACAGCAATGGTATCACAACCTCTTTACCAAGTTCAATTCTATTGACAAAGGCAAGATTATTTTTATTTTCTGAGTTTGTTGATTTTCATTGTTGGAAATTTATGTCCATATTAATTATTCTTATCTTGTTATCAACGACTATTGTGAAAATGCTCCACCCAATTGAGAGACATGATATGCTCAAAAGGGATTCCGACGTCTCATTATCATTTTATCAATTTTGATCGCCACATTTGTACATTTTTTTAATGTTGAGTCGCACTGATTTTTCTTAACTTATATATGAGAAATTAGCACACACAACCATAAAATTAATATAAGCTCATATTAAACTTTCAACTACTTGTCTCAAAGCAAGTTGAAATCCCATTTAACAGAATAATATGTTTTATTACAAGTTCTACCCTTATTGGTAACGTGACTAAAGCTAGAATATTTTTATGCACTTTCTTTCCTAATTTCCTATCTAAATAGTCTTACATGAACAAAATATGAGTTGGATTAAGCCTTTATACTTGTGGTCATTTTTCGCATCATTTTGTTTTAAATACAGGACAGGATTCAAGGACTTCACACCCCAAACTCTCAACGTATAAGTTTTGTGCAGCTTGAGCTCCGATAGTCATAAGTTTAATTTTCCTTTATTGTTCGTATATCTCTTGATGTGTGTGAAGTCCTTGAACAAAATATGAGTTGGATTAGTGGTCGTTTTTCACATTATTGTGTTTTAATTTCACGACAGGATTCCAGGACTTTACACCCCAAACTCACATTGCATAAGTTTTGTGCATCTTGAACTCCAATAGTCACAAGCTTAATTTTCCTATATTGTTCGTATATCTCTTGATTGGAGGTATATATGTTTGTTCTTCTGATCACTTCGTACATTCATATATATTTTTTATTGATAAAGACATCTAAAATGTTTTACTTTCATTGAGAGGGGAAAGGGGGAAAACTTACAGGAATGGTATCACAACCTCTTTACCAACTTCAATTCTATTTACAAAGACAAGATTATTTTTATTTTCTGAGTTTGTTGATTTTCATGGTTGGAAATTTATGTCCATATTAATTATTCTTATCTTGTTATCAACGATTATGAGTTAAAATGCTCTCCCCTATTGAGAGACATGATATGCTCAAAAGAGATTCCGACTTCTCAATATCATTTTATCAATTTTGATCGCCATATTTGTACATTTTTTTAATGTTGAGTCGCACATATTTTTCTTAAGTTATTTATGTGAAATTCACACACACACCCAATGAAATTAATATAAGCTCATATTAAATATTTAAATACTTGTCTCCATCCACATTGAAATCCCATTTAACAGAATAATATTTTTTAATACAAGTTATACCGTTATAGGTAACGTGACTAAAGCTAGCATATTTTTATGCACTTTCTTTCCTAATTTACTATCTAAATAGTCTTACATGAACAAAATATGAGTGGGATTAAGCCTTTATACTAGTGGTCGTTTTTCGCATTATTTTTTTAAAATACAGGACAGGATTAAGGACTTCACAACCCAAACTCTCAATGTATAAGTTTTGTGCAGCTTGTGCACCCACAGTCATAAGTATAATTTTCCTATATTGTTCGTATATCTCATGATTGGTGTGAAGTGCTTGAACAAAATATGAGTGGGATTAGTGGTCATTTTTCGCATTATTGTTTTTTAATTACACGACAGGATTCCAGGACTTTACACCCCAAACTCACATTGCATAAGTTTTGTGCATCTTGAACTCCAATAGTCACAAGCTTAATTTTCCTATATTGTTCGTATATCTCTTGATTGGAGTTATATTTGTTTGTTCTTCTGATCACTTCGTACCTTCATATATATATTTTATTGATAAAGACATCTAAAATGTTTTACTTTCATTGAGAGGGGAAAGCTGCAAAACTTACAGTATTGGTAACACAACCTCTTTACCAACTTCAATTCTATTTACAAAAGCAAGAGTATTTTTATTTTCCGAGTTTGTTGATTTTAAGGGTTGGAAATTTATGTCCATATTAATTATTCTTATCTTGATATCAACGACTATAGTGAAACTCTCCCACCTATTGAGAGACGTGATATGCTCAAAAGGGATTCCGACGCCTCATTATCATTTTACCAATTTTGATCGCCACATTTGTACACTTTTTTAATGTCGAGTCACTCATATTTTTCTTAACTTATTTATGAGAAATTAACACACACACCTATAAAATTAATATAAGCTCATATTAAACTTTCAACTACTTGTCTCAATCCACGTCGAAATCCCATTTGATCGAATAATATTTTTTATTAAAAGTTATACCCTTATAGGCAACGTGACTAAAGCTAGCATATTTTTATGCACTTTCTTTCCTAATTTCCTATCTAAATAGTCTTACATGAACAAAATATGTGCTGGATTAAGCCTTTACACTAGTGGTCATTTTCGAATTATTTTGTTTTAAATACAGGATAGGATTCAAGGACATCACAACCCAAACTCTCAACGTATAAGTTTTGTGAGGCTTGAGCTCCCATAGTCATAAGTTTAATTTTCCTTTATTGTTCGTATATCTAATGATTGGTGTGAAGTGCTTGAACAAAATATGAGTTGGATTTGTGGTCATTTTTCGCATTATTGTGTTTTAAATACAGGACAGGATTCCAAGACATCACACCCCAAACTCTCATTGTATAAGTTTTGTGCAGCTTGAACTGCCATAGTCATACGCTTAATTTTCCTATATTGTTCGTATATCTCTTGATTGGAGGTATATATATTTCTCTTCTGATCACTTCGTACATTCATATATATTTTTTATTGATAAAGACATCTAAAATGTTTTATTTTCATTGAGAGGGGAAAGGTGGAAAATTTACAGCAATGGTATCACAACCTCTTTAGCAAGTTCAATTCTATTTACAAAAGCAAGATTATTTTTATTTTCTGAGTGTGTTGATTTTCCGGGTTGGAAATTTATGTCCATATTAATTCTTCTTATCTTGTTATCAACAACTATAGTTTCAACGCTCCCACCTATTGAGAGACATGATATGCCAAAAAGGGATTCCGACGTCTCATTATCATTTTATCAATTTTGATCGCCACATTTGTAAATTTTTTTAATGTTGAGTCGCACATATTTTTTTAAATTATTTATGAGAAATTCACACACACACCCATAAAATTAATATAAGCTCATATTAAACTTTTAACTTCTTGTCTCCATCCACGTTGAAATCCCATTTAACAGAATAATATTTTTTTTAATACAAGTTATACCGTTATAGGTAACGTGACTAAAGCTAGCATATTTTTATGCACTTTCTTTCCTAATTTCCTATCTAAATAGTCTTACATGAAAAAAATATGAGTGGGATTAAGCCTTTATACTAGTGGTCGTTATTCGCATTATTTTGTTTTAAATACAGGACAGGATTCAAGGACTTCACAACCCAAACTCTCAACGTATAAGTTTTGTGCAGCTTGTGCACCCACAGTCATAAGTATAATTTTCCTATATTGTTCGTATATCTCTTGATTGGTGTGAAGTACTTGAACATAATATGAGTTGGATTAGTTGTCGTTTTTCGCATTATTGTGTTTTAAATACACAAATGGATTCAAGGACTTCACACCCCAAACTCTCATTGTATAAGTTTTGTGCAGCTTGAACTCCCATAGTCATAAGCTTAATTTTCCTATATTGTTTGTATATGTCTTGATTTGAGTTATATTTGTTTGTTCTTCTGATCACTTTGTGCTTTCATATATATTTTTTAATGATAAAGACATCTAAAATGTTTTACTTTCATTGAGAGGGGAAAGGTGGAAAACTTACAGTAATCGTAACACAATCTCTTTACCAACTTCAATTCTATTTACAAAAGCAAGATTATTTTTATTTTCTAAGTTTGTTGTTTTTTAGGGTTCGAAATTTATGTCCATATTAATTCTTCTTGTTATCAACAACTATAGTGACAACGCTCCCACCTATTGAGAGACATGATATGCTAAAAAGGGATTCCGAGGTCTCATTAGCATTTTGTTAATTTTGATCGCCACATTTGCACATTTTTTTAATGGTTAGTCGCACATATTTTTCTTAACTTATTTATGAGAAATTCACACACACACCCATAAAATTAATATAAGCTCATATTAAACTTTTAACTACTTGTCTCAATCCACGTTGAAATCGTATTTAACAGAATAATATTTGTCAATACAAGGTATACCCCTATAGGTAACGTGACTAAAGCTAGCATATTTTTAGACACTTTCTTTCCTAATTTCCTATCTAAATAGTCTTACATGAATAAAAAATGAGTTGGATTAAGCCTTTATACTAGTGGTCATGTTTCACATTATTTTTTTTTTAAATACAGGACAGGATTCAAGGACTTCACACACCCAAACTCTCAATGTATAAGTTTTGTGCAGCTTGAGTTCCCATCGTCATAAGTTTAATTTTCCTATATTGTTTGTATATCTCTTGATTGGTGTGAAGTCCTTGAACAAAATTTGAGTGGGATTTGTTGTCATTTTTCACATTATTGTGTTTTAAATATAGGACAGGATTCAAGGACTTCACACCCCAAACTCTCATTGTATAAGTTTTGTGCAGCTTGAACTCCCATAGTCATAAGCATAATTTTCTATATTGTTCGTATATCTCTTGATTGGAGTTATATTTGTTTGTTCTTCTTACCACTTCGTACATTCGTATATATATTTTTATTGATAAAGACATCTAAAATGTTTTACTTCATTGAGAGGGGAAATGTGGAAAACTTACAGTAATGGTATAACAACCACTTTACAACCTTCAATTCTATTTACAAAAGCAAGATTATTTTTATTTTCTGAGTTTTTTGATATTTAGGGTTGGAAATTTATGTCCATATTAATTATTCTTATCTTGTTATCAATGACTATAGTGAAAACGCTCCCACCTATTGAGAGACATGATATGCTCAAAAGGGATTCCGACATCTCATTATCATTTTATCAATTTTGATCGCCACATTTGTACATTTTTTTAATGTTGAGTCATACATATTTTTCTTAACTTATTTATGAGAAATTTACACACACACCCATAAAATTAATATAAGCTCATATTAAATTTTTAACTACTTGTCTCAATGCACCCACTACAAGAAAAATGACATGTGAGGTTTTTTCTTACACACATAAATTAGTGTAGTTAAAAGTCAAAATATCTAATGCCTCCGTGGACCACTCACCTCCTCTTCCACTCTTCAATTCAATTAATATCTCTCTCTCACACTCACACACACACACACACTCTCTCTCTCACACACACTCGCACTCTCTCTCTCTCATACACACACTAAGTTCCCTCTCCAAACATGGCGGCAATTTTCTCTTCTTCGCTCTTCGTTTCCTCGCCTATTCCTGAATCCATAAGGCTCCACAACTTTTCAGGTTCGTAGTCTTAACCTATCCTCACTCTTTTCGTTCCTCTGTTATCAGTTTCATTTTCTAATTTTTTCTTCTCTAGGGCTCGCTCCTCACTCCTTCAGGATAAAGAGGAAAAAGTGATCATGTAGGATTCATTCCCCTCCAAAACCTCTCCTCTTCACTCCGCTGATAAATCAACTAGTGGAAACTCGATTAACACCTCTGAGTTTGAGAAACGGATTATCAAGGTTGAACAATCGGTGAATATCTTTCTCACGGTAAATTATATTATTTTTAAATTTTTATTATTAATTAATTTAGTAGTAATATGAACCAAAATTTTAATTCTTTAGAAAAAGACTCAAATAAAAAGATATAATAGAAATTAAAAGGTTATTTAAGCCTTAAAAATATTAACTAAATTTTTCATTAACATAAATTAATTATTATTTTGGCCTAATTATTCAATTTTAACTTTGGACCATTTAAGCTTATTTTGGCCTAATTATTCAATTTTACAAGGAATATACACCGGACATATCTGGACTTTGTGCAATGTCGCACTGCTTTCCATTTCCACCACGAGGATATACAAACAAGGGATATGAAAAGAAGGCTACAACAGAGGACATGGAATTACTGACAAAGGTTAACGTACTTTCCTTATATTCACAGGGTACATTTTGTTTCATTATCATGATTTGGGATGCAAAAATGAAATTTCTTGTCAATTGTGTAGCTGTTAAATATAAGATACATCTTTGCAAATGGACCATCAAATTGTTTTTTAAGAATATACGTGCTATGTGGCTATCAATATAACTCATCCATGATGTGGTTTAATTATGTACATCCCTTTGTTCTGAACCATAGATGAATTGGATTTAGGGTCCATTTTAACAGTGTCCTTACTCTGTTTTTTCCTTAGAGTTGGGCAGCATTGGTGGAGAAAGTTAGATTGGTGCTCAATGAGTATCCACAACTCAGGCTAACCCAAGGGAGAAAAGTGATAGAGATCTGTCTAACCATCAAATGGGACAAGGGCAAGGCTCTTGAATTTTTGTTAGAATCATTAGGTGAGTAGATAACTATATATATTAAATCATGTAAAAATAGCCTTACTTTGATATCTCACCTACCTATGCTACATATATAACATATATTTGTTCTGATTCACTATAATAATACTATTTGCATATTTCTAGGGTACGAGAATTCGAATGATGTATTTCCAATCTATATTGGTGATGATCAAACTGATGAGGATGCTTTTAGGTTAACAAATGCTGCCACGCCTAGTCAGTTAGTTAGAGGTGTTCATGTTAAACATATACCCACAGTTAAAGATGATAAATACATATTATAGACTTTTACCTACAGTTAAGAGATGTAAGTATAAGTTAATGACTTTTACCTACACACTATACATAGTAGGTAAAACCTATAGTGACAGACAATTCGTCGTCATTATACGTCCCTCAAAGTTGACGGAAGAAACGTCTGTAGGACAAAGTCTATCATACATTTACCTACGGATTTTTTATTTATAGTGACAGTTTTTGTCTATAGGTATAAGTCATTTTTCTTGTAATCCCATTTAACAGAATAATATTTTATATTACAAGTTACACCCTTATAGGTAACGTGACTAAAGCCAGCATACTTTTATGCACTTTCTTTCCTAATTTCCTATCTAAATAGTCTTACATGAACAAAATATGAGTTCGATTAAGCCTTTATACTAGTGGTTGTTTTTCGCATTATTTTGTTTTAAATACAGGACTGGATTCAATGACTTCACACCCCCAAACTCTCAACGTATAAGTCATGTGCAACTTGAGCTCCAATAGTCATAAGTTTAATTTTCCTATATTGTTCGTATATCTCTTGATCGGTGTGAAGTCCTTGAACAAAATATGAGTTGGATTACAGCAACGGTATCACAACCTCTTTACCAACTTCAACTCTATTTACAAAAGCAAGATTATTTTTATTTTTTGAGTTTGTTGATTTTCAGGGTTGGAAATTTATGTCCAAATTAATTATTCTTCTCTTGTTATCAACGACTATAGTGAAAATGCTCCCACCTATTGAGAGACATGATATGCTCAAAAGGGATTCCGACATCTCATTATCATTTTATCAATTTTGATCGCAACATTTGTACATTTTTTTAATGTTGAGTCGTACATATTTTTCTTAACTTATTTATGAGAAATTTGCACACATACCCATAAAATTAATATAAGCTCATATTAAATTTTTAACTACTTGTCTCAATCCACGTTGAAATCCCATTTAACAGAATAATATTTTTTATTACAAATTATACCCTTATAGGTAACGTGACTAAAGCTAGCATGTTTTTATGCACTTTCCTTCCTAATTTCCTATCTAAATAGTCTTACATGAACAAAATATGAGTTGGATTACGCCTTTATACTAGTGGTCATTTTTCGCATTATTTTGTTTTAAATACAGGACAGCATTCAAGGACTTCACACCCCCAAACTCTCAACGTATAAGTTTTGTGCAACTTGAGCTCCCATAGTCATAAGTTTAATTTTCCTATATTATTCGTATATCTCTTGACTGGTGTGAAGTCCTTGAACAAAATATGAGTTGGATGAGTTGTCATTTTTCACATTATTGTGTTTTAAATACAGGACAGGATTCAAGGACTTCACACCCCAAACTCTCATTGTATAAGTTTTGTGCAACTTGAATTGCCATAGTCATAAGCTGAATTTTCCTATATTGTTCGTATATCTCTTGATTGGAGTTATATTTGTTTGTTCTTCTGATCACTTCGTACTTTCATTTATATTTTTTATTGATAAATACATCTAAAATGTTTTACTTTCATTGAGAGGGGAAAGGTGGAAAACTTACAGCAATGGTATGACAACCTCTTTACCAACTTCAATTCTATTTACAAGAGCAAGATTATATTTATTTTCTGAGTTTGTTGATTTTCAGGGTTGGAAATTTATGTCCATATTAAATATTCATATCTTGTTATCAACGACTATAGTAAAAACGCTCCCACTTATTGAGAGACATGATATGCTCGAATGGGATTCCAACGTCTCATTATCATTTTATCAATTTTGATCGCCACATTTGTACATTTTTTTAATGTTGAGTCGTACATATTTTTCTTAACTTATTTATGAGAAATTTACACAGACACCCATAAAATTAATATAAGTTCATATTGAATTTTTAGCTTCTTGTCTCAATCCATGTTGAAATCCCATTTAACAGAATAATATTTTTTTATTACAAGTTATACTCTTATAGGTAACGTGACTAAAGCTATCATATTGTTATGAAATTTCTTTCCTAATTTCCTATCTAACCGAATAGCGTTACAAATACAGCATAATAAAAACTAAATTACCACACTCCGTGTCTAGATTGTATAATAACCTAGCCATGTTCTATCCAGTTCTAAGGATGCAATACATTTTCAAATCCTAAAGCTCCTAGCAGAACATACAAGTAGATGATCAAGCCACAAGCATGCAATAATTAAGCACGGATAAAAACAACAAACACATAAAACAACTTCAAATAGATATGGTAAGTATTTACATTAAGTACTCAGCAGAATTTCCCAACAAAGGATTTTACCCCTCCATTACATGGGAGCACCTTTCAAAAGCAGGAGAAGGTTTTCAGAGAATTTCCCAACCTAGAAATTACTCCTAAACCTAAAATCCTCCTAAAAGCTAAGGTTTTTGCTTCCTTACTCTTCTTTTCGCCTCTGTTCTTCTGCCAAGCTCTCAGTCTATTTAGACCCCTCCATTCTTTCTCTTCACTTCAGGCTTAAAAAGGGCTTTGTGTCCCCAAAGGCGCGCTTAGCACCATTTTCATGCTAAGTGCAAGTAAGTGAACTTTGGCTCAGCGAGCCAGGCATGCTTAGCTCAAGAAGAGACAGAAATCTCATTGGGCGAGCTGGTGACGCACTGAGTGCGTGCTGACGAGGCAGATTCTCTCTTGGATTCCTCTTACTCACTAAGCGGGCTGATGTCTCTCTTAGCAAATGAATCCCGCTAAGCACGTGGACCAGACTTAGCGAGACAGCAACTTCAGCACCTTCCAAAATTTCAACTTTTTACCTCAAATTGAAGTGAAATTTATATTAATTCAATGAGAAAGGTCTCTACTAAGCAAAAATAAAAACTAAACAAGAAATATTTACAATCCTACAAAAAGAACCATAAATTGGGGAAAATATACATTTTGGAAAACTTTTCTATACAAAATTTAGTCGTAAAAGACGACTAATAGGTATCTTGACAATGGAGCAAGTAATCACATGGGTGGTTACAAGGATAAATTTGTGGAGCTTGAAGAAGAGGTGAAGGGAAATGTTTCTTTTGGTGATTCTTCCAAGGTGCAAATTCAAGGGAAAGGAACCATTTTAATTTCCTTAAAAGGTGGTGCTCACAAAATGATCAAGGATGTTTATTATATTCCTAAACTAAAAAGTAACCTTTTGAGTTTGGGATAACTTGTTGAAAAGGGGTATGAAGTCCTCATGAAAGGTAATTGTTTGAGGCTTAAAGACCAAAACTCTAATTTGATTGTCAGGGTTTTATGTCAAGAAATAAAATGTTCACTTTGAGCTTTAAGACCAATGAAGCAAAATGCTTAAAGGATAGCATAAAAGATGAAGCATGTTGTTGGCATATAAGATTTGACCACTTGAGTTTTGGAGCACTCTAGACCTTGGAAGATAAGGAGATAGTGAAGGGGATGCCTCACATCAACCATCCTAACCAATTGTACGAAGCATGTCTCCTTGGCAAACATGCAAGAAGAAGTTTTCCCAAAGAAGCCGAATCAAGAGCAAATGTACCTCTCCAACTTGTGCACACCAATGTGTGTGGACCAATTAATCCTCCTTTAGTTGGTAAACACAAATATCTTTTGCTCTTTATTGATGATTTTAGTAGGAAGATTTGGGTATATTTCTTGAAGAAAAAAATCTAAGGCTTTTGAAATTTTTAAAAATTTTAAGGCTCTTGTAGAGGAGAGTGGCTATGCAATCATGGCTCTAAGATCCAATAGAGAAGGCGAATTCACATCAAAAGAATTCAATGAGTTTTGTGAAAATAAAGGGGTTTGTCGCCTTCTAATGGTTCCTGGAACCTCATATCAAAATGGGATGGCGGAGAGAAAAAATAGAACTATTCTTAATATGGCTAGATATATGTTGAAAGCTAAGTCTATTCTATTTCATCTGCAGTTTATATGTCTAATTGCTCTCCTACAATGAATGTCAAAGGTCAAACACCTCAAGAAGTATGGAGTGGAGTAAAACCAAGAGTCGATCATCTTAAAGTCTTTGGGAGCATTGAATTTGCTCATGTGTTCAACCAAGGAAGATCCAAGCCTCGTGATAGAAGCGTGAAGCATGTGTTCATTGGTTATAATGCAAGTTCAAAACGTTACAAGTTGTACAATCCAATCAATGGGAAGATTATTGTAAGCATAGATGTAGAATTTGATGAAGAAGAGACATGAAATTGGGAGAAAGAAAAAAACACCTATGATTCCTTTCCTTATTTTGGAGAAAATGATGAAGCAGTTTCAGCACCAAATAATCTTTTTACTCTCCTTCACCAACTCATTCAATTCACGAAGCATCATCTTCTGAAGAGAGTTCAAGTGAAAGACCAAGAAAAATGAGAAGCCGTCAAGATATACATGGTTAAACTGAAATTATAAATGATTTGTTTTGTCTTTTTTGTTGGCAATGAGCTTTTCACCTTTGAGGAAGCCATGGAAGACAAAAGTTGGAGATAAGCAATGGAGGAAGAAATTAATGTCATCAAGAAAAATGACACTTAGGAGTTATCAAAACTTCCTAAGAGTCATGAAGCAATTGGAGTCAAATGGGTGTTTAATTTTAAGAAAAAGATTGCCAAAAAATAAAGAAGTGGGGTTAGTTCATGTGAAGACAAAAATCCAAGTTGTATATATTTTTACTAAGCCCCTCAAGTTTGAAAATATTAAAAGATTGAGAGCAAGACTTGGAGTGCAGAAAATTAATTATGGATTTTCTAATTAAGGGGGATGTTAGAAATAATAATAGTAATTAGAAAATAAAGGATTGTGAGTTACTATTAGAAGATGAATGAGTGTGAGTTAATAAGAATTAAGGGACATTATTTTTTGTTACCACTATGTATTAAAAGGGTCATGACATTATCTCCATTTAGTGTCTTAATTGAATAATTACGTAATGCTTATGGATTATTGTACTATAAATAGAGCACCAAATCATGTAGCTAAGTATACCAAATAAAGAGAATCCACTCTAAATTCTTTAGTCTTTTCTATTTTTCTAACATAATTTACCTCGGGGAATTCCACGCCCTAGGAGCGTTGATGCCACGGTTGCTGAGAGCAAATGCCGGGGAAGTTTGGTTAGTCATGAAATGCCCATATGTTTTCCCACTCCATGCTCTTGCCTGCACCTGCTTATGAGTTATGATCAATAACAATAATAATGTCAACTTTTGTTTGCCAAACATGGTTCATATGGCTTTGTTGAGAAAAGGGTGGATAAAAGGAAGACTATGCATTGATTTCATTAAAATTTCAGTTTGCTAACATATTTGAAACCAACAGTTGATTGCTTGTGTTTTTCTCGTTGACTTGACCCAGTTCGGGTGTTCTACAACACGGGAAATTAGACAAGAAAAACACATCTCTAAAACTTGTTATAAAAGATGTAGTAATGACTTCACAAATTGTGAAATATGCTTACTAAAAAATTAGTTTTAACATTTTCCTATCAACATCGGTTATGCTAAAAAACTGATGTTACGTAATACGCAATGACATTTTTGAAAATAAAAATGTTTTATTAACATCGGTTATTTGAAAACCGATGTAAACATCACGAGTTTAACATTAGTTTTCAACTAATCAATGTTAAACGCATAATTTAGCGCGATTTTAACATTGGTTATTTGAAAACCGATGTTAAACTCGCGATGTTTACATCAGTTTTCAAATAACCAATGTAGATTTTTTTAAATAACTATAGCATGAACCCCACCCTCGGCCACGAAATCATTCTCTCTCACGCTCAACTCTCTCTCAACCCCTGAAGCACAAGTGCGCCAGAGACAAAGGGGCCACCTTGTGTGGGTCTCTCGCTGGAGGCAAAGGGACCGCCATATCGGAAATAGAAAACACCGTGCCATCTTGCTTGCTCTCTCCTGGAAGACAAAGGCTCGGTAGGGTACGTTATTTTGCTGTTATCTCTACCCACTTTAACTAAATAACATGCAATGTGAGGCTGGTAGAGTTTTGGTATGCTTCCATTAACTTCATTGATGTTGTAAGTGGTGTATGCACTCAAGGTGTT
Source organism: Glycine max (assembly GCF_000004515.6). NCBI lineage: Eukaryota > Viridiplantae > Streptophyta > Magnoliopsida > Fabales > Fabaceae > Glycine > Glycine max. Next base: position 10,402,297 of record NC_016091.4, read on the forward strand.
TGTTTAAATGACTCATTCATAGGTTTAGGGGAGTGCGTGCAATAGTTTGTGATAATGAGATTTAGTCAGTATAAATGCAAAGAGACTCAACATAAATGAGATTTGTTAATATCTTTAATACACCTACTTTTTTCCTAATTATCTTCAACTATATATAATAATTATGGACATCATCATATGATCCGCAAGTTATGTGTTGTTCAGAGTGAGGGACATACCAAATATCACTTCTATACAATCCTATATAGTCCATTTGAGTCTGCGAGACATATATAGTTGATTTGTATACTAGCTGGAAGTAAAAACTACTTGCAGTAAGCAAATAATTTTAGATTAAAAGAAAACGGCAAGTAAATTATCAATCACATTATGCAGGGATATTATTATTTCAATGTGTACTCGTGCATATATATATATATATATATATATATATATATATATATATATATATATATATATATATATATGTATGTATGTATATATATATAATATTTAATTCTTTTGTTAATTAGATTAAATAAAATTGATATAAAAGACACACTACTTTTAATTATTCTTGTAGACATTTGCTAGCTACGATCCTCGCCATCACAACCTTGTTAAAGGAAAGGATTCCCTATTATAATCTAAATGTTATTTATAGCTATGAGCTAGATAGGGATGGAGAGGAAGAATGAGAGAAAAAGATTGCGTGTGTAATTTTATGTGGAGTAGTTGATAGTTCAATATCTATAATAATTAGAAGTATAACTTGAAAAAGATAAGAAAAATGTTCACCACGTACTGTATGCTACTTTTTTGCACAAGAAATTGTCTGGAGAAAAAGAAAAAGAAATATAGGTATTAAAAGATATGTCTACTATATTGATTACCAAAGAGATAATATGAAAATAATGTATGTATTAAATCTGCAAATAATATATACGTTGAAAAGATAATATGAAAATAATGTGGTCCTAACTCACTATCCATTTGAATAGTTAAGTTGGAAATTTATTTGGGGTAATGCAATGCCGATCCCACATTTCTCAACAAATAATGTAACTGCAGTAGAAACACATTTATCCTAGAGATTGAGCTTACTCAATAGTTAGATGAAAGAAACATGATTATTTAGTTATTATTTTGTTTTTTGAAGAAATGGACTTGTGGTGTGGTTTTGTAATTATGATGGTCAACATAATTTTGCTTGATTTGTGTTGGATACCTTGGGATGATTGTTTTATGGTTAAAATGATAGTTTTAAAATTTTCCTTGAATTGATCGATCTAACCGGTTGGACCAAGAACTAGTGGTATAATCGGTCTGAGCCACTTATTGAATCAGACATACCATTGATCCAATTGGACCTGAGTCGATTGAATCAGTGAACCGGTCTAGTAGAACCAATATTTATTATTTTCTTTTAAATACAAGTTTTAATGAAGAGAAAATAAAAAATCCAAAAATTGAAAACAATTGTTTGGGTACAGAAACCTTCCTTTATAATTATATATGAAGAGTTTAATTTATATATATATATATATATATATATATATATATATATATATATATATATATATTTGTTGCAATTCATATGTAAAGAATAAATTATTCAATTATACTTAATTGCAATAAGTCTTATATAATTTGATTGTATTTTATCAATGACTTGGTTTTAATATTGTTTGCTGTTGAGGTATTAATAGATGTGTTAACATTATAAAGATTTTTTATATTTTCATTCAGTCACAACTAATATTTATAATAAGTTTGTTAAGTTACTAATATTACGAATAAAAAGTTTGGCTGATACTTATTTCTAATTAATTAATAGTGTGAAAACTCTTACATTAATAGTGTGAAAGTCATCATAGAGATCCGATGAATTGAAATTTGGGAGAAAATTCTTGCATGATAAGCACAAATGTCGAGTAAAGCACAATCTTACAGTTAAAGCACAAACTAAGGTACTTCCCTCCTTTTCCATTTATGCTCTGGCATTAACCAAAGACTAGGCTTCATATCTTGTTGTCTTTATTGTGGTTTTCTTTAATTTATTTACTTTTGTTATTGATCAGTTCTTTATTGTGGTCTTTCTTTTTTGTTGTCTTAATTTTTTTATTAAGTTCTTTATTGTGGTGTTTTGTTTGTTTGGTAATTTATGGTGGTCTGTTGTTTTTGTTGTGGTCTTTATCGGATTGATTCAACCATATTCTTGGAAGAACGCTATCATGAAGTAATACTATGATTTTTTTTTCTTTTTGGATTGAATGAATATTACATGCATGAGTAGCAAATGATGGATAGAATTTTAGGTGGCAACTTTGTTGAGATCTATGGGGCTATTGTAATGTGCTAGCTAGCATACCTTAACTTTATTAAAAAATTAAAAAAAAAAAAAGTAATGCTCTGAATTTTTGTTATGATTGCTTTTATATTATTAACTTATGTTTTATTATATCATACAGTATTTCACTAATGCTAGACCATTGGAACCAGAGAGATTTAAGGCGTTTCGCATCCAGTGGGCAAAGTAATATTTGAAAGTTAAAAATGAAACATAGGATGTTTAGGAAATTTTGTAATTATAGTTTATATTTACTAACTTTACATTTTTTACAATTCATGTCTCAACATTAAATATGCTTTTAATTCATAGTAATTAGTACATTTCTCATGGAATTTCTGGTAAAAGCTATTTCAAAACAGAATGAAAATTTTATGTTGTGTGGTCTCATTTAAAATTTGCAGGTTAATTTTGGATTTATTGAAAACATAGACATCATATTAAAAAAAGTTTTAAAAATATTGATTTTTTAAAAACTGATGTTATTAGTGCCAATTAACATCGGTTTCTTCAAAAACCAATGTTGTTAGTGTCAGTTAACATCAGCTTTTTAAAAAACCAATGTTGATATGTAGATTTATCACTTTCTTTTTTCATAATTCTCATCATATCACATTGACTATTTAAATAACCGATGTTGCATTTATTAATTAACATCGGTTTTTAAAAACTGATGTTAACGATATTACTTTCAACATCGGTACTTTCAACATCGGTTAATGTAACATCCTGGAAATTTCTACTCGGAATTTTTGAAAACGATGTATTTTGAATGATTATATATATATATATAAGTATTATTCAGTGTATATGCATATATGTTCTTGGTAGAAATAGGAGTAGTGGGGGCAAGATACGCGGGTTAGGCTAATTAAGGAAGAGAAATCCATAACTGGGAGGTTATGGGTTAATTCTTAAGTAATTAGTCTAAAAATCATCGTTTTGCGTGCGACTTAAAATTTAACGAAACCAACCTCTAAACCACGCTCGGGGTTTTATTCTGAGCATTTTGATATATATATATTGCGTACTTTCGAAAACTGGCCCTGACGGACGCAGAGAAACGCGAGGAACTGGAACCAGAGAAACGGCACGCAAACCGAGGCAGAATTTTAGCGTTTCAAAGGTCAGATTTTTCTCACTTTTGTGGCTGAGTATGGGTCACAGCCAAAAGGGAAAGTGGGCCCTTTTTGCTCCACTCAAATGGAGACATGTGGCATAGTTTGTAATAAAATAATAGAAAAAGAGAAAACCCTTTATTTAAAACCAAAAAGCTGTTCTCTCTCCTCACTCAGCAAAACAGAAAATTTCAGACAGCTCTCCCTCTCTCTCACGCAGCCTTCTTCTTCTTTTCTCCCATCCACCATTGTTGCCCAACAAAGCTTCAACCTTTGGTGCCCATTTCTGCTCCAAATCGCGAAAGGAGGGCATTTTCGGAATCGTGAAGTGCGTGTCTACGAGTGGGACTTCGAAACTTCAGGTTTGGGTGGACTTCTTTCTCTCTTGATTTTCGTGGGTATGGGGTTTTGGGAGATATGATGGATAGTCTTGCTAGTTTTCTGCTTCATGATAGTTATTTGTGAAGAAACTTGTTGAAAGCATGTTGAAATTTCCATGTTTGGATGAGTTAAACATACCCATTCTGTTTTAGGGTTTTTATGAGGATGCTTGTGATGTTCATGTGCTGAAATTGCTTATGGAAAACTGTTAGAGATGAAAGGTAGAGTTAACCTAGGGTTAGAAAGTGAGAATGTGGTGTTATGAGTGGAAAAAGAGTGAGGCTTTGAGAGTTGAAAGACTAAATCTGGACTCTGTGGTAAATGGAAGTTAAAGTGAGTTAATCCTAGCTTGAAATGTCTGTTAGGACTTAGGAGAAAGCTTGGACTGCGCTAGAGAGAAAAACAAATGACCAAAGTGAACCAAGAGCCATTTCTAGGGCAAAATTGGGTGTTGAAGAGTCAAATTTTGATTCGGTGAGACTTTAAGCATAAATCCAATTTAAACAAGTTTAAATTGATGTTATAGACTTGTGTGAGGTGATAGTTTGCTTCAAATCTACCTCATCCTCAATTTCACTTCTCAAACCTAGAAAACCTATTGAATTGAGGGGTATGGGACACCTAGATTCTGTGTTGCTGTGTTTTGAAGCTTGACTTTGGGTTAGACATGATTGATACATGATTTGGGACTTGTAGGAATTGATTTGGGCAAGATTGGATGAGGGGAAGTGTGATTTTCGAAATCTGCACTTATGCAGAATTTTGCTGTCAAAATAGGTGCAACAGGATTTTGGCTTTGTGCAGAAAAATGCTTGTGTGTGGTTGGCTGTGGAAAGAGTAGTGCAGAACGAGTTCTGGATGTTTGCTAGTAGATCCCAACGGTCAAAATGTAGGCTTATGTACTAGAGACTTCCAGTAAAATTTTGGAGTCGATCCAACGGTTAACGAATTCGATCGAAGGAATTGTTACTGGGGTCTTTAAGTGAGAAAAGCTGTGATTTTGGTTGGTGTTTTGAGCAGAGTTTTCTGCCTTTGCCCTGTTTTCTTGGCTGTGGTAGTTTGTGCTGCTTGAATGTTGTTTTGCTTGGATGTTGTGGAAGCTTGGGAGGATTGATGGGGACCCGGTGTTGAGAGAAACGAGGATATGGGCTATGTGGGCGTACGTGAGCTCAGATGGAGGTGGGCAACAAGGGATGGTGGGTTTATGCGTGCTTTGTGGATGTGGAAAACTTGTTGTGCACCATCGCCTGACCGCCACCTAGTACCACATGTGATGGGTACCCCATAATCCTACAAGCTTGAGATGAGGAAGTGTAGAAGGGTGAAACTTCCTGCTTTTATTCGTTGACCACAGAGTGGTACCTGGAGATATGTCGCGGGGGTCAGGAGACCTTGGGGACGTCAGGTGGGGTGCTATTGCCCAAAACCAAGCTTGACCAATCCCGACCCAACCCGGACATAGTCGGTCAGTGAGAACCTGTGATGTACTTAAACAGGCGAGCTCTTGGCAGTCAACAGATAAAAGGAACAAAGACCACAAAGCAAGGGGGCTTGTGGTGGCTGGCCAGCTGTGAATTTTGTGTGATATATGGGTTGTGGCCTCTGGTAATCGATTACCAAGGGTGGGTAATCGATTACAAGGCTTAAAAATGAAGACAGGAGGCTAAGATGGTCTCTGGTAATCGATTACCACGGGGTGTAATCGATTACCAGGCTTGAAAACGAGGTCAGGAAGCTAGGGAAGCCTCTGGTAATCGATTACCAAGGGGTGTAATCGATTACCAGGCTTAAAAAAGGAACTGGGAGATGGTGGAGGCCTCTGGTAATCGATTACCAGCCTGTGTAATCGATTACACAGAGGAATGGGTCACTGGTAATCGATTACCAGGTATGTGTAATCGATTACACAGTGCATTTTTGCAGATTTCATGTTCTGAGGCTGTGTAATTCGAGTTTAGCCTTTGGTAATCGATTACCAAGTCTGTGTAATCGATTACCAGAGATGAAAAGCCTTAAGATACCCCTTTTAATTGCATGTAGTGGTTATGAGATGCATCGTGTTACGGCATAGTTAGATTCTTGTGAAAGAGTCTACCCCTTTCTTTTCCTTCTTGTAGATCGTGATGGCGGCACAGCTAATCCATGATCGAGTGGAGATGGAGTGCCTAGAGGGAGCTTGGGAGACCCTCGAAGGCAAAACGAGGTGCCGATTTCGGGGCACCATTCGATTCATGACAACTTCTTTGGTGCATCCAGATGAACCTGCACGGACGCTTCAGCGCACTGTGGAGTGGATACTACCCACGCCTACACCATATCGTCTAGTGGAGCCCGTCCAAGTGATCGAGGTAACGTCGTCCGAGGAAGACCCTGAGGAGGATCCCGAGGAGCTACCTCCTGAGCCTGCTGTAGATGCTCTTGACTTTCTAGAGGGCGATGAGGACCCACTTCCTGAGGTGGATTCTCCCGAGGAAGTCATGTCGGCATCTGAGGCAGATTCTACGGAGGATAGTGGCCCGGGGGAGATGGCAATCAGCGGAGGCTCTTCATCGTAGTGGACAGTTCCATGGATTAGTTTTATATACTTTTGAGGGTGGGTGTATCTAGGACTGACTATTAGGTTTACTCCTTTGTTTTTGTATGGGTAGACCTGATGTATAGGAATTTGATGATTGTATACATGTGGCTGAAGCCACCACTGTGGACACCTTTGCTTTGGATGACACTATATATTTTGTAAAACTCCCATATTTTGGACAGCTTTAAAATGATGAATGTATTTATGATCAATCTTGTTATTTGAAAAGAAAGCATTAGCAACTTTATTTGTAAAAGAGTTTATCGACTGTATTTTATCCTTTTATTTTCACGTGACGACCTAAAGTAATGGCTGGTATATTCTTCCTTTTGAAACAGCAAAATAATTTAGAGAATTATGAATGGTAAGAAAGAACTGACTCCGAATAGAGTTGTGAACTGGCCATTCAGGACTTTATAGTGAGGATTTTCCTTCTACACCTAGTTATTGTGAAAAAGAGAAAGATATGAAAAGGGAAAAGAAGAAAAAAAAAATTTACCATGGTTTTTGTTATTTAAATTATTACTATTAAACCAGTCATTAATTTAGGGACGCCACAGTTAATAACCGATGTTGATAGTCTTAAATAACCGATGTAAAAACCTTATTTTCTAGTAGTGATATGGTAGGAAGACCTGCATAGGTAGATTATTGTTTTGCATGAGAGGATATTGATTGTAGTAGTTCATCGGGGTGGTGATATCTTGGGCTCAAACCAATGAACCTGTTCCTTTTGAGATGAATCCCACCTAATTTATCAAATCAAATTTTAAACAATTTATTTGTAGAGATTTCCCATTGTGGTAAGGTTATTTGCAAATGTTAGTGTCTTGTTGGCTTGGGTATATATACATATATTAAGACACATAATCATTAGATATATGAGATACCTGTTGAATGTACTGCATCAATATAGAATAGCCGGTTTTCAACTAATAATATGTATGATTTTAAATTGTGGTTCACAATCACAATTATGGTGCATGGTTAAATCAACAACTGCATTGTGACTGCATTAATCCCATTGTTTTACAATTAATCTCATTTTGAATTATGATGACATATCACACTAATACATGAATTGATCATCCCTTAACTATCAACTTGAAGCGAAGGCAATATATACAAGTGAAAAAAAAACGTGAATTTTTATAAAACTTAATTGAAAATTAATTCAATTTTCATCCTATTCTTATCTCATATTAAAGTGCTTTTTATCTCATATTAAACTTATCACAGGTAAACTTTTAGTACACATTTTTCTACTATCTATGTTTTTTTTATTTAAATATGATACATGTCACTATTTCAATAATTATACATATTAAGATCTCACCTTGAATATATTGTACTAGGGTAATTCCCTAATATAAAACAAGTTATATTTGTGACAAAAATGGAGCTTATACACCTCGAAACCACCAACAGCTAAGGCTGAGTAAATTGATTTTACATGGTCGTGTCTTTAGAAAGCAAAAATAAAAAATTATGATTATTGCTGAAATCCAAACCAGAGACACTCCATTGCTTAGATGAGTAAGTATACCGTAAACTATAGTTGGCGCTAGGGATAGTGTACAATAGCCACCGCACCATATCATCTATTCATATAACTATAATTAAGCTCACATAACAAATAGGAGAAAAAGGCTGAACACTTCTGATTCCAATTTGTTAAAATTTCCATTCATTGATATACCTATATATTTCAGAGAAAGAATGGATGGCATGGTACAAGAAAAAAATGGTAAAATAAAACATATATTTTGTGTGAGTGTTTTCATAGTGAAAAGTATCAGAACTAATATTTTGCTTGCTGTCAAGTGTGATTTTGATAAAAAATATAGATGTTGAGTTATTGTCCGAGAAGATTGATTTTGACTATAAATATCAATTGAACTAAAAGTGATAAAAAAGATTGTGTTATGTTGAAAAAATTACACAAAGAATGGATTTGATTTCATTGTGAGAGAATAATGAAAATTGATTTTGACTTCAGTCTAATTAACCTTATCTTTTTTATAAAAAAGTAAATAAAGATGTTTGGATGTTGTCAGGTAAAATTGATTATGCCTAAAAACCTCAATTTGATTAAAAATATAAAAAAATACAAAAAAAGAGTAACATTTTCTTTGAATTAAAAAATTTACACCAAATGCTATTTGCAAAATTTCTTTAAAGATAATAGCATTCAAACATAAATTGTTTCACTTAAAAATTAATTTTAATCAAAATTAATTTTACAAAATCAGTTTTATTCAAAATTGATTTTATAAACATCAATCCAATCACACAACATTATATTAAAAAATTCATTTAGAATAAAAAAATTAAAAAATCTCAAAATCAATTTCAGATATGTTGACGAATAGCCAAATATCATGGTGTCACCATATGTATATAAAAACTCTCAAGAATTTTCGTATCCCAAATCACTTATATATAGGCCTTTGATGGCCATTCAAAAACATTTGAAAATATGTGACTGTTGGGAGTTATATTCGAAAATCCTTACTGGTAATCGATTACAATAATGGTGTAATCGATTGCATAGTTACTTTTGAAGAGTTATGACTCTTCTCATTTGAAATTTGAATATTTAAACACTGGTAATCGATTACCAACTTACTGTATTCGATTACACAACTTTGAAATTTAAATTCAAATTTCTTATGGTTGTTTTAAAATGTTCCAAACCTCTGGTAATCGATTACAAGCCATTTGTAATCGATTACATGCTTTCTAAAATATTTAAAACCTTTTCAGAAAGCATATTGGTCATTGGTAATCGATTACCAGAGAGTAAATCTCAATTTAAAATGATTTAGATAAAATTCTTTAGCCAAACCTTTTGCTTTTTCAATTTGGAAACTTCTTCCTAAGATTCTAGAGATCAACTTGATCATATATCTTGATTTTCTTGGATTCTTGTCTTGAATAAAACATGAGAAGCACTTGATCCTTTGGCATCATCAAAACATCAAAATATCTTGCTTCTACAATCTCCCCCTTTTTTATGATGACAATATCTTAAAATCAAGATAAACTATATACAAGTTGATAGTGCATACACACAACCCTTACTCCCCCTATCTTTTGGAATTTACACCTAAGTTAATGATTTCTAACCCATGTTCTCTCCCCCTTTGGCAACATCAAAAAGCCAACAATGTATAAGGAAAAGAACTAAGGAAAACAATCAATAGTAAACAAAGTCAGTCATAAACTGAAGCAGACCACTCAAAGTCTGAACCAATCAATTTAAATTCTAGAAATAGTAATAAAAGTGCAAGTTAACCATAACTAAAACAATAAAAGCCAAATATATGGTTCAAATAAAGAACTACTAAAAAGAACTATGGGGCAGCAGGTGGATCGAAGCAACGACGAATGAAACCCATGTCATCTTCAAGCTGAGTAATCCGTGTATCCATGCCTTTAAAATGAGCATCCATGGCATCCAAACGGTCACCTACGAACGCTCGAAGGCCACGTAGTTCAGAAAGGACTTCATGCATAAGAGTAGAGGAAGCATCTCTCTGTGGCAGAGGAGACAGAGTATGCTCATCAGAAACCGGTGGTGGTGAATCTTGTTTCCTATTCCACTATCCATCAATATCCTTACGGTACCCAAAAGAAGTTACCGCTCCAACACCAATGGCAAAAGATCTCTTGACTTGAACAAAAGGTTCATCATCGAGAGGAATTTGAAAGTGACGAAGAAAAAGAGTGACTAACTGAGGATACGGAAGAGGTGCATTGGTCCGTAATGCCTTATGCATACGGTACTTAACCAAGTCGGCCCAGTCAATCTGACAATCGGTAAGAAAAGCCCACATCAAAATCAAGTCCTCCTTGGAGGCTTGAGCAAGATTAGAAGAATTGGGTAACAAAATTCTAACAATGATGTAGTGCATGATGCGGCAATCAAAGGCTGATGACCCGACAAACAATCTGTTGGTCATATCAGCCTGGTCATTACAGACCATACGGCGAGCATCATGACTCAAATAATTAAACTTTCAGTCATAAACAACAGTGCCCTCGAAAGGAACATATTGACTGGGTAATTTAGTCAATGAGAAAAACAGAGATTGATCAATGACAAAAGGAATACCATGCACCTTAGAGTAAAGTGTACTATCCTGAATTCTTAAGTTATTTTAAAAGACTCTAACTAGTTCAGGATAATGAGGCAACTTTAAAGACATAAACTCAATTATGCCAGAGTTTTGAAATACTTGATAGCAGTCAAATGTCTCATCATCAAAGAAAGCTATATCTAGGTACTTAGGGTCTGATATGATTCTAGTAAAAAATTGAGAAGAGTATCGTAGACGTTGATCATCTGAAGAAAATAGAGTAGATGATCATGGAGATGACAAGGAAGGAGGAACTGGTGTTGTGGGTGCTTTAGATGGTCCGTGGCGTCGATGGCCAGCAACATCGGTTTTACTAGAAAACCGATGTCAACGTTCATCATGCATACACTTTTTTTGCTGTAGTTCTTTGTATATAACATCGGTTATTTAACATCTGTGATGGACTCCTCTAGCTGGTCCCTGATTTGTTGGGTCAGCTGCTGTAATTCTTCAGGAGGCAGGGAGGAAGAGCTGTGAGATGTCCGTGGAGCCGATCCAAAGTATTGCTTGATGGTGACACCAGCTCCAGCAGCACGGACATGTCCAGGGTGCTCTGGACGTCTAATAGCAGCGATGAGAACATCCTGACGTCCGTGGGGGACGAAGGATCCCTGTGTCGCCTGCTCCTTAAAGGAATCCTGCATAGAAAACACACAGTTGTACATGGCATTCACAAAATATTGAAATATAATTCTAATGGTTGGTTGAAAAGGACTTATGATCTTCTCAGTGATTTCCTTTGCGGCCTCAGTCGTCATCTCCCCCGTTTTCTTCGTGCGGGCCATCTTCCACTTCACATGGCGTCTGACCGGGGATGGAGGGTCGATGATGCCATCAACGCTTCTTGACTGTGCATCTTCCTCCAGCTTCTTCTTGGTCTTCTCAGCCAGGAGCTTTTGCTCCAAATATTCATAACCCCCACGAGACAAAATGTGGGGGGCAGTGTTTTGTTTTTGGATGACTTGTGCCTTTTTGCGCACATCCTGCAAAAATAAAACAATAATTTTTCAAATTGCTAGAATGAAGTATAACAAGTTAATCTTTTTTTGAAAAAACAACTTAAATGGAAAGGAACATACCTCCCAAGAAGGGTCTCTGCGAGTTTGGCAAAACTGGGCCCATTTTTCCTTGCTTATGTCGTATTTCTCACAGACAGTGTCGTCCACACCATCTTGATCGGCTGCAAGGGCCCCTTTCCTCATGAGGTATGATTTAAGCTACCTCCATCTCTCGCTGACAGTCTGAAGCAACTTCTTTTTCATCCTACTGTTAGAAGCCTCTAGGATTTCAAATTCCGCCTGAGAATAACAAATAAGCTTATTTTTTGTTACAATAATGTAATTTTTGGCTATTAATTAAACAACATCAAATAAGAAAAGAAAAATATCTGAATATCCTCCCAAATCAAGTCCTTTTGAGCAATAGGGACCTCCTTCCAGTTCTCGTACGTGACGTCCACCTTATCACGCACCACAATCCCCAAATATGTTCTTAATTTCTTCCTGTGGGGACCGTCGGCCTTTCCGGTAGTAGGATCAACGTGGACCACTGGTCTGTCAGCACCAGGTGGTCTAGTAGACAAGGATCATAGACGTCAGGCTTTGCATGTCGGCTTCACGGCAGACGGTGAAGCTGATGCGTCTGAAGGAGGAGGAGGAGGCGAGGTAGGTGGAGAAGCCATGATCCTGTATACATCGTGAAAATGTAAATTTCGATTACAGACAAATATCGACATCAACAGTTCTTTAAATAAAATGTGATCAATATTTATAATTTCATAAACTAATTTTGTATGACTATTCTAGATAAACAAATAAAATCTGATATATAATAAATCATAGGTTAAATTTCCACTCATTTTCTTAGAATGAGATAAACATAAGCTTTTTTAAACCTAAAGACACTCTCCCTTAAATTAGAGAAACATTTTCTCACCCCTAAAATTTTACAAGGCAAAAAAGAGACAAAGAACTTATACATTTATTATTGCAAAATGTGTACATTGACATAAGGACCTTAATCTCTTTCGGCAAATCAAGATATGATATCTTTATGAGATGTTACAAGTTTTTTTTTTTGCTGAATTGCTTTGAAGTACCTTTTTTTTGGTACATGCTTTGAAGTACTTTTGAACTTGTTCATAAAATAAATAGTAAAGATTAATATATATTTTTCATTTTGTGGTTGATATATCTTGATAGTGATACTATTATGGAGATGATTAAATTTTGGTCTGGGTCTCGGTTATCATGTTGGATGAAGGATTTTGGGTTCTCTTTGTAGGACTGGTATATATTGACAATAAAATTATTAAATGTATGCAGCATTCTAAGGGTGATATATAATGATTCATATAAGAGTTAGCTAATCAACTCACATAGTAGCAAGGATTGTTGATATATAACAGAGGATTGTTGGTATTTGGCCACTAATGGAAATCTAGGACATTTTCTTGAGAGAAGGTTATTGTTTTTGAGTTGAATATAGTTGGATTTTGTTATCATGGCTGGAGAAAACAATTCATATCTATCAGGTTGAGGTACCCCTTGTACCTATATAAGCATATAATCTTTGTTGGCTGACCAAAAAAAACTGGATCAAATTAACATTCTTCATTTTTAAGTTTATTATGTTGTATATTTAATTTTATGCTGGAAATTGAAAATAAATATTATTTTAATTTTTCCTAACTTGCTCCTCGTTTTCAATATTGAGTAGTCTAAAATGACTGAGGATGATAGTGAAGAAGACAAGCAGAGGGAAGAAAAGTTCACCTTGAAAAAAAAAGAAGTTGAAGGGAAGGAAAAAGAAGGCTAATGCATAAGAATCTGAGAACATGTATGAGAAGATGCAGGTATTTTTTTCACCTGCATTGAACAAAGGATCTTAATCTCTTTTGGCAAATCAATATGTTATATACAAATTAGGTTTAGATTCCTGGAATTATTCTAATTCTATACCCTAGGTTTTCTTGGTGGTAAATGTATGCCTTCAACAGAGGATCTTCATCTTCATCATTGAGCATAAATTTTAGTTGAAGTAATCAAAAGTTCAAAATGAGTTGGGGTTTTATATGCTTATAGTTTCCCTTACAATCCTCCTTATATAGTCAATTTGTGTTTGATATCTGCAATTTTAATTTTGCAATTAATTCTAGCTTATAAGATTTATAAGTAAAAAATAACCTAAAAAATATATAAGAAAATTAAGATTAAGAAATAAAAGGGAAGTCTTTGAATGACTAAAAAGGAAAACAGTAGAGAAGCAAATTAAAGAGAGAGGAAGAAAAGAAACGAGAAACTAGTGAGAATAAGGAAGTGAAGGAGAAATTCAAGAACAAGGAAAGGAGCTATGATCATCTAAGAGGAAGAAAATAGGAGTTAATAAGTTAGGTTGCCAAGTTTCATACTCAACCTCATTGAAAAGAGTTGATAATTAACAACCTTAAAACCCTTTTTTTTTGTTTGATACCACTGTAATTAGGGCCTTAGGCTCCGGTAGTACCCCATGGTATCCCCACAACCTTTGGTCCTTTAAACTGGCCATGAGATTAATCTTTGGTCAGGAATTAGTCACAATTAAAGTTCCTTGCTCCTCCCCAAGAGTATATTCTGCAGGGATCAAACTTAGGTTCTCTCCCACAAACTCAACGTGTGTTGCCAACTAAGGTACACTCATTGGGTACTTAAAACCCCTTTGGTTAGGAATTAGGAGTGATTCATTGGTTTTTCTTTTGATTCCATTGAGCTATATATATTTGAACTTTTGCATGTTATTCCATCACGGATTTTGTATTCTCTGAGTTTTGAAGAATGTTATTTTGTATTAGTTCCCAAATAGAAAAGTACTCTTTAAACTAGCTTCTCTATCTATGGTTTGACAGTCTAGTGATTCATACTTTGGTGTAAGGAGCAGCTCGAAATAGTTCAACCAAATTGAACTATACATGCATAATAATTAATAACCATTCTCCATTAGATATACTGAGCAAGTATGCAAGTCAATGAAATCAGTTGTATCTTGTCTTGCCAAATATATCAACTTTAATCCAGTGCAAGGAACTTCCTGTTTGCTAATTTTTGTATCTCTTTTGAAAGTCTCCTTACATCACTCATAAATATTGTATCTTGTCTATATGTAGCTGTTTTGGCTTGAAATAGTTGTTCTTAGATCATGTTTCCATATGATAAATGGACCTATAATCCAATGAGGTCGAGGGAGAAGCATCCACACAGGCAAGAGAGAAGACCTTGTGTACAAGTTGTTGTTAGGATGAGAAATGAGAAGATGATTCAAGAATAGTGGACACGGGAGGAGTTGACGTTGGAGAATGAAATGTGGGATAAGAATTGTTAGATGAAGAGAAATTAGGAGACAAGTTAGTTGGTGAGGATGAAATTTGAATTGGGGGAATCAGATTGCATATGATGTGTGATGGAAAGTGGTTGAGGAAAAGGTGAGGAATTGGATTGTGGAGTAGGAGAGATTTCATGAGAAGTTGCCTGAAAGAAGGAGGAGTAGGGAAAAATATTCTCAACATAATGCAGATAGTATGAGACAAAAGTTTTTGAACTTTGAGGATCATAACAGTAGAATGCGCTTTGAGTGGAACTCTAGCCTAAGAACAAGTTTGTACTTAGGAAGAAGTTTATTATTTGTGAAAGGAGTAAGCCAAGGAAAGACGCAAACAACCAAAGGCCCACAGTTTAAGATAATTAGGTGGACGTTTGAAGAGAAATTCCATAGGAGATATCATACATAGTTCAGGAGTAGGCATTCAATTAACAAGATTTGCCATTATTTCAAGTGCATAAGACCAAGGAAAGGGGAGAGAAGCATGGTTAAGAAGGCATTGAGCAGTTTCAATTAGATGTCTATGTTTATGTTCTGTGAGTCCATTATGTTCAGGTATATTTGGGGGGGAGGGGGAGGGGGAGGGGGGGGGGGGCAGTTGAGTTGAGTAATGCCTTAAATATTTTAGAAAATTATGTGACTTGAGATATTCATCACCACTACTAGTGTAAGTTTTGATTTTGGCATTTAATTGATTTTCCACCAATGATTTTGAGTCATATGATTTTAATTTAATAGGGCAAAGCCAAACATGTTTCTGAGAAATGGTCAATCAAAATGGCATCAAATGGTATTAATTTGTTTAAGGAATTGAGGCATGGCCCCATATATCAAAAGACAATTCCTAGCAAAGTACTAGATAGAGTAGACTTATGGAATGGTAATTTATAAGTTTTATTGGACAAACAATCAGAACAAACTAAAAAACAAATAACAGTTCTACGAAACATTAAAATGTAAACTTTGGTGCAAGGTTTCTTGCTATAACACACTTATTGATTTATTTTTTACTCTATTAATCTACTTCACAGACAGAACTCTACATTGAGGATTGGATAGGCTTAAGAACTCTAGATGAAACTGGAAAAGTTCACTTCATTAGTGTTCTAGGAAATCATCTTGGAATCTCCAAAGAGGATATGAAAAAGCATGTAGTGCCATATTTGAAGGATCACATATTCGTACAAGATAGTATCAATAAGGCTAGGTTCAGGATGCAAGGAGTTAATCAGAAAGTTATTCAAAGTAATATGATGGAGCAATCTCAAAAGGAGGAGGTGGAACCATCATCCTCCCCATTACTTGATGGATCATTGTCATACTGGTGGCCTACACCATGGAAACTGGTTTGAAGTAGTCGTCTGTTTGTTTCCATATCTTGTATGAAACAGTTTAATAGGCTTATACAGTTGTATAATCTATATAATATTTGAAGCTGCAAATACAGCATAATGTGGTGAAGGAAGGTTGTGCTAAAGGGTTTCTACTCGGGGCTGGGATTCAGTCATTCTAAATCCAAAAATAAAATTTGTTAGAGACAAATACGAAGAAAAATAAAATAAAAATCGAAAAAAGACAAGTATTTGGCTGGGTAATTGGGTTCCAAAATGATGGCATCCTCTCAGTCAGGCTCGTGTTCAGTACTTGTAGCAGAGTTTTGGGGAATTTGGCATGAATTACATCTAGCTTGGAATCAGGATTGTTGTGTATTTTGAGTTTCATTCTAGCAATGCTATTAATTTTTGCTAACTGATGACTGTTGCAATATTCTTTCTTGCTATAATTTGGCGAAGTCCATAGGGACCAAATCAAGTGAACTAACATGTACCAAGAAGTGAATCAAGTAGTTGGTGCGTTGGCTAAATTTGGGATTAATCTTAATCATCATTCTCGGGTCTTTTAGTTATTTTTTTTAAAATTTACCTAAATTAAATTTTGAATGATTGTCTTCAACTATAATTATTTTTACTTGCATCTTTTACTTTGAGAATTGCATCCTGTAGCTTATTTAGAGATGCATTTAATTTGTGTTAAATTATTGAAGGTACTGCATCTTAGAGTCTATTTTAAGCAATTTCAATTAGCTTGCTCCGACCAAAAACTAAAAACCAAAGTTTGGATAAGAATGTAATCTATGTTTACACATTTGATGTATGTAAAATCAAAGAACAATATGCCAATAAGATTTGTGTTGAGTAACCTGATTGCAAAAGCAGTGTGGACAGCAAGGTCAATGTCTGGAGCTAACAAGAAGATGATTGAGGCACTAGCTGCTAGGAAGAAGGAAGAGTATCTGAAGAAGGAAGAGTGCCTGCAACAATTTAAGATGAACTGCCATAAGTTCCATTTTCAAAGCTTTCATCCAATATATGCATGTTTTCAATAATGCAATTAGTAAACCCATGACACAAACCAATCATATAATAACCAATCACATATGATTGGTTTGTGTACACTCTATTTAGTTTCAATGTTTTATTGTAAATAGAAATGTAGTATTGATTTGCTCCATTTTATGGACTGATATTAAATGTCCATTAAATATTAATGAATTTGAATTATGTGTATGAGTTATGTAAATGTATCTAGCAAAATCAAATATATAAATAGAAAATTACATTAGACGATGTTAATCAATTCTCCTTCATCATGATCATTACGATTAGCATGAACGTCGTTAGCTTCTTCTTCTCCGACAACGTTAGGAGTGATTTGTGCAGTTAAAGGACTAACATAGGTGTCCATGTATGAATCATCATCTTCTACATTAACATCAATTGTTTTGCCCTGGAGAACCACGGCCCACCTTTCATCACAAGGGTCTTGCACGCAAAATACTTGTCTAGCTTGTTCTGCCATGATGAAAGGATCATTGTGGTAACCAAGTTTCTTTAGGTCTACCAACGTAAATCCTATATCATTGGTGCGCACACCAGTGTTGTTGCCAACCCATTTACATTTGAAAACCCATATAGTAAATTTCACATAGTTAGGCTCCCAAATTTCATCAATGAACCCAAAGTAAGGGATGAAAGCTACACAGGGATTAGCGTCATTCACACTTGCAAAGTGTTGAGATTCAGCCCTTAGGGTGACCCCGCTGTTCTGCATTGTACTTTTGTCATCTTGTGCTTTTGTGTAAAATGAATACTTGTTTATGTCGTATCCTTGCCAAGTTATAACATTTCTTTTAGGCCCATATGCTAGCTTTCTTAATGTTTCTGAAGCATTCTCATCTGCAAAGATTGTATCTTTAAACCAATCACAGAAAGTCTTGTTATGCTTTCTCAACACCCAATTCTTTGAAATTTTTGGATTATTCTGTTTGACTAAAGCTTCATGCTTAAGTATGTATGGCAAAACTTCATTACTGTTGTTCAAGACATACAAGTGAGCATGTAACAAATCTTCTACACTTGGAGTGATCACATGCAGTCCTCTTGAACCCTTACCACCTACTATGTCATCATGCCGAGACTCAGGAAGGCCAACAGGTTTAGCCTTCTGAATGTATTCTGAACAAAATTCAATGGCTTTTTCTGCAATGTACCTCTCAACAATAGATGCTTCTGGATGATATAGATTATTTGTATACCTTTTAAGATCTTTATGAATCGCTCAACCGGGTACATCCACCGTAGATAAACAGGACCACAACATTTGATTTCTCTGACCAGATGCACAATCAAGTGAATCATGATGTCAAAGAAAGAAGGGGGAAAATACATCTCCAACTGGCATAGTATAATTGCGGCCTCATTTTCCAGCTCATCAAACTTGACAGAATCAATGACTTTGCTACATATAGCATGGATGAAAAAGCACAAGCGAGTTATGGTTAACCTGACTTTGTTTGGCAAGATGTCTCGTATAGCCACAACTAACAATTGTTGCATGAGCACGTGACAATCGTGAGACTTTAACCCTACAAGCTTAAGCTTATTCAACTGCACAAGACTCTTAATATTTGAAGAGTATCCTTGTGGAACCTTCACCCGATGAAGACACTGACAAAAACTTATCTTCTCCTTTTTGGACAAAGTATGACAAGCTGGGGGCAAGTAAATTTTCTTCCCATCAGGCCTTGGATGCAACTGTGATCATATCCCCATATCAGCTAGATCTTGACGGGTATTCAAGCCATCCTTCATCTTGCCTTGAATGTTAAGGAGCGTCCCAATCACAATGCCACAAACATTTTTCTCCACATGCATAACATCAATACAATGTCTAATGTCTAGATCAGCCCAATACGGAAGATCAAAGAAAATGGACCTCTTCTTCCATATGCAACTCTTACTTTTATCCTTCTTTTAGGTCTTTCCAAATACAGTATTCAGGTGTTGAGCCTGCTGATATACCTACTCACCAGTCAATGGTATCGGCGCAATATCATGCTCTTGACTTCCATTAAAAGCTTTTTTCAATTGTCTGTAAGGATGATTGGGTGTTCGAAAATGGCAATGCCTACTGTAGACTATTTTTCTTCCATGTTTTAGTTGTATGTAGCTTGTATTTTCTTCATAGATGGGGCATGCATGATGACCCTTAACATTGTAACCGTTGAGATTCCCATATGCTAGAAAGTCATTAATGGTACAAAAAAGCATTGCACGCATTTGAAACGTCTCCTTGCGAAACGCATCAAACACTACAACCCCCTCGTCCCACAACTTTTTGAGGTCTTCAACCAACGGACTTAGATAAACATCAATGTCATTTCCTTGTTGGAGATTTCATCAGAATTGCTTTCCTCTTCATCCTTCACTTTGTACCATGAAGTCCCACAGATAGGGCATTTGGACATTTCTTGGAATTCATGCTTGTACAGTATGCAATCATTGGGGCAAACATGAATCTTCTGATAGTCCATACCCATCGGACACAGTATCTTTTTTGCCTTATAGTAAGTTTTAGGCAACGTGTTGTCCTCTGGAAGCAGATTATGCACTACCTCAAGCAGTGAGGAAAAACTTTTATCACTCCACCCATACCTCGCCTTCACATTAACCAGACTTAACACTGCAGACAATAGGGTTAACGAATTCTTGCACCCCGTATACAAAGGCGTCTTTGAATCACTATGCAATCCTTCATACATAGGGGCGTGTGCTTGCTGAAAAGACTCTTGTCCAAGGTCATGAATCATGTCCTCCAAGCGATCTCCCATTTCTACATCAAACGGTTCAGATTGGGACCCACTCTGCATGTTTGTCACTTCACCATGCCATATCCACGTCGTGTAATTCTTCTTAATCCCATCACACAATAGATGCTCCCGTATGTCGTCCAGTAGTTGTCGTCTTCCGTTCAAACAGTTGATGCAAGGACAATAATATTTTCCTTCTTCATTCGGTCGACCTTTTTCTGAAACAAATTGCAAGAACTGCTCGATGTCATCCTTATATGTTGGGCTACTTTGATTCATCTAAACAATTCCGTGCATGAAAATCTCACTTTTTTATTTATAGGTGTGGCCCTATCCCATTTAGGAAAACTGTCTTTTATGTTAGTTTCACACGTCAAGGTTACCATTATTTTAAAAAATTTGACTAAATTTCGACAGCATTTTGCATTGGTCTCCAAGTACATGACATGACATCGGTGAAATTAATTTCCCAATAATCAAGTATGCACTCAGAGAACAAGTTGAAATGCATTGTACCGAAATATCATCAAATTAATCAAAATAATAATAACCTTAACGCATGAATCTAACATAAAAATAGCAATCTCCCCAAACGGTCCAAACGGACAATTCAAGACTAAATATAATGGCTAATGCAAACTGTCCGCAAGAATCATTGCATTCAGTCTCAAACGGGAATCTAAGGTTCACTCAGCATGAACAACAGTTGTTTATATAGCAAATTATATTGATGACGTACAACAACATACAAATATCAACATCAACAGTTGTGAGACTAGTCATAATAATACAAGCAAAAGCAAGATGGTAAACAAGATCTAAATATCGTTATAAAGTTATAATAATACAAGCAAAAGCAAGATGCTAACCAACATCCAATGTTAGGATCCTATGCCGTATGAGACTAGTCCCACATTAGAAGTATGGGATTCTAGTGTGGGTAGTAAAAGAGAAATCCCTCCCACTGGTAGTGAGAAGGTGGTCTCCAAAAACTCTCTTGGCAACTAATAGGTTCATTTGTCAGATCTGCAACAAGGGATTTGAAAGAGACCACAATCACCATGGAAGCTGAAGCAGAGATCAAGCAACGAGATTCTAAATGGTTCCCGTAGCTCACACATTCTTAACAAAGTTATTTTTTGAATTTAAGTTTCTAATGTTGATAGAACCTTAACCAACTTGATAAATAGTAGCACACACATGTGTGTACATTTTATGGCCATTCCATGGGGTCCATTATAGGTTAGAGAATAGAGATTGTTCGAACATTTATCTGCCTTCCTCTTACTATCTAAGGGTAAACTGGGCCTTGCTATGCTAATTATTATTTATTTCCTGTTATTTTGGAACGAGTGAATTAAGTGGAAGAGGACTAGTGGGGGTAGATAATGAGTAGTTCCACTTTTCGGGAATGATGGTAAAAGTGGACAGAAAGAAAACTACAAAAGAAAAATCAGCGGTCAACCACGAGAAAAAAAAAAAAAGAAAGCTGGCCATCCATTGAAATTGAATGTTAAGAAAATGAGAAGGATTGCATTACTAATATATACTTCATTATCTGTCAAAGGTTGGCATTCCCAATGGTGGAGGGACCTTAGGAATCTAAACCAGCAAAATGACTTTAGCATATAATTCCTTGGATACAACATGTATACTGGTGTATAATATGAATGTTTATTACACATGGGTTATGCCTTTCTTGAATTCGAGGAGAGATCTGAGC
The DNA here is from genome assembly GCF_000004515.6 of Glycine max. Taxonomy (NCBI): domain Eukaryota; kingdom Viridiplantae; phylum Streptophyta; class Magnoliopsida; order Fabales; family Fabaceae; genus Glycine; species Glycine max. Next base: position 10,424,070 of record NC_016091.4, read on the forward strand.
TCTGGGAGGGAGGAGGAAGGAGTAGAGATAGTGAGCAAAAGAAGAGACAACAACAACGACAAGAATGAAGTTGGGTGGGGAATTCATCGGAGTCAATGTGGTCGGAAACAGAAACAGAGACAGAGACACCTTAATTATTATTCATCTACAGAGGAACCCTAGGGGTAGGAGGTTAACATCAACATTGGTATAGAGAATGGAGAGTATAGTATAGTAGGGTTTGGTTATTTATATAGAGAAATGAAATGAGAATGGAGAGTGTTGGTTAGTGGGGGCAAGGGAGTAAGTACAGTCTGTAAAGGACAAGCCCTTCATCCTCTCCTCTCCCCAATTTCATTCACTACTATGTCGTTTGGGTGTTCCTACTACTACTGCTACTACCTTGATGATGGATAGATAGACTTCTCTCTCTCTCTCTCTCTCTCTCTAATTGATTATGCTAGAGTGGACAATGAGTAAGAAAATAAGAGCATGTCTGGTAGAGGGAAAGGAGTGGGAGGGTGCAAATAGAATGATGCACCCACTATTCCTAATTTCCATTCTCACATGGGATGGGGTTTCTATCTTCTACCATTGATTTGAATGATCAATCATCTCATTCTCCCTCAACGGATCCTTCATCTACATTGCTACCACTTACTTAATAAAGAAAATGACAGTGATATATGTTTGGGTACAATAGTTTATAAAACAATAATTAGTTATCAACATTTGTGGTTCTAAATAATAAGGAGTTAAACAGGTTTAAATTCAAGATAAATAACACAAATATTGAGAAAATTTTAGGTCCATTATTTATTCAAGTTTTAGGAATAAAAAAGATATTAAAAGAATTTTTCCTCCATAATTACATTTTTTTAATGAAACTAAATCATATTTTATTTCCTAATAAAATCATTTGACTTTTTTCTTTACTAATTGTTTGACTTTTTATATCATGCATTCATGTGTAATAAACATTCATATTATATCAAATCAAAATTGAGAAAGTTATTCTGAAAGTTGAAAATTGCTAGTTGAAAACTGAAAAACATATTAAATTATAAGTGCTCCATAAAACTAATTCTTGAAGTAGTTGTAAAAGTGTAAAATGATATAAAAATAATAAAATTATGATTTATTTTAAATAGATAATAAAAAAATTGAACAAATGTATTGAGAATAAAAATGGAAGAAAATATAAAAAAGTTAAAAGTTAGAAGCTAGGATTTTAAAAAATACTATTCCAAGTAGTATTTTAAAAAACATTAAAAACTATTAAGAAGCTATTAAAAAAACTTACTTACCAAACAGTTAAATAAGTTTTTCAACTAAAAAAAAAACTTAAAGGTAACTAAAATACTTTGTTCAACATAGCCTTATATTATTAGGTTAGTTAGAAGAAGTTGAGCAAAATAAAAATTAGGTTAATAAGAATATTAGCTCGGTTAATTTAATGACTCAATAATTACTTATTAATTTATTATCTTTTCCTAGTATGTAAGTCACTTATATACCTACCTTCTCTAGTCTTTGGCTTGTTTGCCAAATTTTATAAAGTTACACTTTTAATTAGTTATTATAAAATGTAAATTTTATCAATTTAGTTATTAAAATAAATCAAGGTTTTTACCTGTTATGGACCAAGGCTTGTTATGGACCAATTCTTAAGGCCTGACCTAGCCTATTTCAAAGCCCAGGCTAGTCTGATAAGCCAGAAATTAACTCTGTCACCTCATTCTCAGTCTCGCCAACGAACGAATAACAGTCCCAAATTTTCCATCAATCTAATTCTATATTAATTATTATTTTTTTTATTTCTAGCCATGATTGTTTCTATTTGTTTGGATTCAGCTCTAGTCTTTTGTGTTGGAAACAGTTTCTTGTTCCGATTCAGCTCTAGTTTTGTGTTTGACAGTAAATTAAAAAGAAAAGAAATCACAAAGTGCATACAATGGGGGAACACATGAATGCATGATATAAAAAGTCATCAATGGCATAAGAAGAAAAAAGGCTTCAGGCTTGATATAACTCTTGTGCTAATCAATGTTATTTGGGTGCTTTTAATTCAGAGGAGTTGTTGTTAAGGATCCATCTGCTCCCCATGGAGTTCGACTTTTGATCAAGGACTATCCTTATGCTTCTGATGGGCTAGAGATATGGGATGCTATCAAGTCTTGGGTGGAAGAATATGTCTCATTCTACTACAAGTTAGATGAGGAACTTCAAAAAGACCCCGAGCTCCAAGCTTGGTGGAAAGAACTTGTAGAGGTGGGTCATGGGGATTTGAAGGATAAGCCATGGTGGCAAAAGATGCAAACTCGTGAAGAGTTGGTTGAAGCTTACGCTACCCTCATATGGATTGCTTCAGCTCTTCATGTTGTTGTTAACTTTGGACAGTATCCACCATATGGAGGTTTAATCCTGAATAGGCCAACTATTAGCAGGAGATTCATGCCTGAGAAAGGGTCTCCTAAATATGATGCGTTGGCTAAGAACCATGAGAAGGAGTTTTTGAAGACTATTACTGGCAAGAAAGAGACCCTCATTGACCTTACAATTATAGAAATTTTATCAAGGCACGCATCTGATGAGTTCTACCTTGGGCAGAGAGATGGTGGTGACTACTGGACTTCTAATGCCGGTCCATTAAAGACCTTTAAGAGGTTTGGAAAGAATCATGAAGAGATTGAAAAGAAACTTATATAGAAGAACAATGATGAGACATTGAGAAACCACTATGGGCCGGCTAAAATGCCTTACACTTTGCTCTATCCTTCTAGTGAGGAGGGATTGACTTTCAGAGGAATTCCCAACAGTATCTCTATCTAAGGGCTCTATGGTTGCTGAAGTACTGTCCTTGGCTTTAAATAAATGTGAAATAGAAGGAATCTAATTCCTTCATCAGTTGTGTATGTTTAAGTTATGTATTTGGAGTGGCTGAATGTACTTGTATTGCCATATATCTTATTTTGGGATAACTGAAGGACCCTAATTAGTAAAACCAACTCTATTCAGTGACTGATAAAACAACAACAACCAAGCCTTTTCCCACTAGGTGGAGTTCACTACATGAATCAGACAATGCCATAATGTTCCATTGTATCTCTAAATCTTTTTTAATTCTTTTGCTTATGGTTTTTCTTAGTCTCCCTCTGCCTCTAGTGACTAGGCTATCCTCCATCTGATCTACTCTCCTTACTAAGGCTTATAAGATCATCCTCACACGTGCTCAACCCTCTAAGGCAAGAATCTACCATCTTTTTTACAACAGGTGCTACCCTAACTTTTTACCCAATGCATTCATTTGTGTGTGTGTGTGTCTGTGTATTAGCTATCGAGTTTACGCCATATAGAGGGCAGCAGTGTGTCAAATAGTGGTGAAGACAAAAGATAACAGAGAGAGACAGAAAGACAGAGAAAGAGCAGTAGTGTGTCACACAACATTTTAGTCGTCTTTCTAAAAGCTATACTTCAGGTGAACATGCTTCTATTTCTTTTAAGAATTGAATTCTATTTGAATGTAAATGTTTCCACTTAAAATACGTATCTCTGCATGCAACAAATAGTTGGACTTCTAAAGGATATTGAACCTACAAACTAGTTAGTCAGCATGATGAGAAAGAGTCAAGCATTTTCTCTACATTTCTTTAGTATTCATCAATTAACTACAACTCTAATATACACAATTGACCAAAAGACTCAAGCAATTGACCAGAGGAACAAAAGCAACAAAGTAGGTAGCCTTACGGGAGTTATTGCTACAGCAATTACATCAAAACATTCAAACATTGCAGCAACACCAGCAATCAATGCATTGCAGTTCACACACGTAAACTAGTATCAAAGATTCAAAAATTGAAGAAATGGGATACCTGAAAATTGCCCAAGAAACTAGAAAAAGCAACGTAGACAATATATGGACCAGCTTTCTGCTCAAACCCTGCCCAATCAATTTTCACTAACCCAATCAGTCACATCATACCTAACCACTATTTACAACATTGAACAAAAAAGTACAGGACAAATTAGTAAACTATATTACTTTTACACACATTTGTATAACTGATATATCTTTTTTATTTCTCGATCTCTAAAATCAAAATGCTTATGATACTTCCAAAACATTTACATTGTAAATGTATTATACTTTTCTTTCAATTTTTTTCATTTATGCCAGATTAATCAAACAGACATCCCCTCAAAATTTTATTATTAGGCCAGTGACAGGGATTGTGTAGTTGTTAAGCATCTTTTAGTAAACACTGCATTTTATAATATGTACATCATATATATAGGTGGGAATTTTATAATCCTCTTAACAGAGACAAACTTCAACATGTTTGCTAACTAAACTACAAATGAAAAAGAGACCAAGCTTACCTCGAACCCAAACAATGACAATGACAATGAGATCTAACAAAATGACACGAAACTGGAAGCTTTCCTCGTACCTCAATCAGCAATACTGCAACTGAAGATGTATTATTATTATTATTATTATTATCATCAATAAAACATGAACACCCACTCAAACTTAGCATACTTCTACCAACATGCAATAACCACATCACTCCTTCCAAACTTAGCATCCTTCTAACATCCTGCACACAGGTACAACAACCCACAAAGAACACAAAGTTGGCCTATATACCTCACGGAGAAAGCTTTGAGCTTTGAGCACCCACGAGTGTTTCAACACCCTAGTACCTAGCGAAGGATTGTATGTAGGGTTTTCTTCAAGCCACAATTGCCAAAACCGATGTTACCATATTCATCTTAACATCATGTTAACATGGGTTTTTTAAATAACCGATGTTAACATGAAGTAGTTAACATCGGTTTTGCTAAAACCGATGTTAAGTAACTCCATTTAATTATAAAAATGCCATCGTGTTTTCGTTAACATCGGTTTTTGCAATAACCGATGTTAATGGAGCGATGTAGAAAACCTTTTTTTAGTAGTGACTCTAGGTTATTAGAGAAAAACCAAACTAGGTGGTTCTCATAACACTGAAATAAATCGTACTTCATGAGTTGAAGAAAGTTATACACACATTAGCATGCACACACAACATATTACTGGTAAAATAGAAAGAAAAACACACATTGCAATTCTTCAGACTACATTCAAAAAACACTCTTGAGTCTCTTGACAATATTGTAGCCAAATTTATCCCTATATGCTTAGTTCTATGTAAAATAGAAAGGAATACCTTAAAACTTGATGGTAGCAATCATTGTCTTCTCTTCTTCAAAGACAATTGGAGGACCTGTTTAACAATCCTTATATAAGGTAAATGTGCTACAACTAGAATTAAGAGAGTTATTAAATAGCCTTTATAATAAGCAAAAATAATTACATTTGACTGAAATATTGAAATGCTCAAATTTAAATTAGCACTATATTAATCTTCTCTCTCATTTGATAATAATAATAATAATAATAATAAAAATAAATAAATAAATAAAATCCTTTCGCATTGATTTTTATAACAGAAAACATGGGATAAAATAACACATCTATTTTTTTAAAAAAGAAGTACAAACCGGAAAATCCAACTGCTTAAGAAGCATTGCTGCATCAAGTCTCACTTGTATTGATTCAAAATCTGAAAATAGCTTCCCCTCGTCAGAGAGAAAAATGTCAAGGGAGGTAGGATACAGCAAAATAATAACTTAACAATTAAATAAGATGTTGTTTATTTTACATGCCCAAAATAATTTCAGAAAGGAATAGATAAAGAAATCCATAGTGTCCCCTTACTTGCATTTTGGCCCATGGTTCATGTCCAAATAGTCACACACATGTATAAGAACTATACCTTCAAGTTTTTTACTACAACAGCTATTGCTTCTACAGAAGCTTGCTTACAATCCGGGAATGAAGAATCTCCATATGCCTGATAAAGAGGGAGGAAAATCTAACTGCATCTGCATAGGCCTCTGACTTGACTGCATCTGCACAACCTTGAAAGATGTTTGCCTGCAAAATTCAAATCACAATAATCACACATGCATTTTGCAGTGTTCATTTAGGATCTTACCAGTGGTTACACTGAGACTCGCAGCCAATGATTGAATTATAAGCTCAAACACCTGTCCAATTAGTGTTAGCCACAACAGCTGAATACAACACAACATATAATTTCAATTTTATAGCTTATATTTTTTTTTATTTAAGCTAAGAAAACCTCATATCAATACATCTTTAGTTTTTGTGCAAGTATATGTTATGGTTTCTATATTCATATTTCCTGTAATTTGGTTTGCATTCTTAGTTCGTTGCTTAATTTCTATACCAGATATTTGTGGTCAGCTCCAGGTTGTAGATCAGTTTCCACTGCGTAGATGGAAAATAACCAATAAGCACACAAACACAGGTATATGTCATGCCATAAAGGAATACACATATATTAAAGAGTGAGAGAGTTACTATTTCCAGATCAAGGTAAGCCAAGGAGACCAAAAAGCCGGGACCTACATGTGAAAGGAACTTTTTCCACCCAGTTTTTTGTATCATCATTAATGCACCAATATTAAAAATGTATATATCAGATACATCAAGCTAATTAATTAGAGTCACCCTATACGTAAGTGCCCCAAAAAAATGTGACTTGAGAACTTATATGTAAAAATCACAACTTAAATGAACTTCTTCAGAACAAAAGTTAAATACATGAATAATTGATCTAAATTTTGTATAAAAAAATTAAAAATAAAGAGAAAGAAGGAGAAGGACCTCATGATTTGAGTAGTCATCCTGATGAGATGGTGTAGGAAGGTTATTAGAGGGTGTTACATTGACGGCTGCTATGCGGTTGCTACCTCCATTAACCCCCTTTGGTTGCTGTTGTGCAAGCTAGCTAGTCATCCTTCTATCAGTGTGGCGTGTGCAGTGCAAAGGTGATTGAATGAATCAAAGTATGCTTATAAGTGGACTTATTTATGGTCAATAGTGATGACCCCTACTACTTCTTTGGCGTTCAAACAAGTTAGTGTTCCATCTTCATGCCTCTTTCAAAGAGCTAGCTAATATCCATGTCCTAGTCTTCAATGTAAGCATACTATGTATTGCAAGCATGAGTCAAAGGACATTTTAATCTTTTTCACCTTAATTGATAGTTATGTTAATTATTTAAAGAAAAAAAATCTTGAAAAAGGTAATGTAATGCTTAGAACACTAGTTGAGATTCGAATCTGTTATTCTTTTTCTTTTCGTGTAGAATCAGGTACTTAGATATTAGATAAATTATTTAATTAATCTAAGTTTATATGGATAAAACTATTGGAGTACAAGTGTGAGGTGAAGTCTCACATCGGGTAGAAGTAGAAAGGTTGAGCACCATATAAGAGAGGAGAAAATCCATAAACCCAAGCCTTAAGATTTTGGATTAGAGTATGGTATCAGGTTCACTTATGTGGCGGCTCGTGGTCCACATGTGTAAATCTTTCCGGTGTTTTCTCCCCTCGAATCTCCCCAACATAAAACCACCCTAAACAAAAAAAAAATTATTCTTTTTTGTTGATTCATTCAACTGAATAAAATAATTTGATAAAAGGACCAAAACGAATTAAAATTATAAAAGAGATAAAAAAAAAAGGACCAAAACGAATTAAAACTATAAAAGAGATTAAAAAAAAGTTAAAAGTTCGTATTGACTTTAGAATATAAACATTTTGATTTTTATTCTAACCTCTTTTTCTTTCGAGCATTTAAACAAAATGAAAGAAAATTACGTAATATATATAATATTGGATTTTGAGGGCGAGCCCTAGTGCAGCGGTAAAGTTGTGCCTTGGTGACTTATTGGTCATGGGTTCGAATCCGGAAACAGCCTCTTTGCATATGCAAGGGTAAGGCTGCGTACAACATCCCTCCCCCATACCTTCGCATAGCGAAGAGCCTCTGGACAATGAGGTACGCTAGTTTTTTATATAATATTGGATTTTGACTTTTCATTTTCTAATCTCTTTTTCTATCTATGCGGAATTCAAAGTGAATTTGCTCAATTACGTTTTGGGAGTTCAGACTGGTTTGAGATTCCTGGGTTTAATTTAAACTTGAGCTGAATGAACCACACACAACAAACAAACATCAATTTCAACCAAAATTAACTTTTTTAGAGAAAGAATGGGATTTGGTGTATGTGAGTTACCTTCCAGGCTTTTGAAGAGCCCTGATCTGGATCCATGGCATCGCACTTCAACAATATGAGACCAAAACGATGAGCTAAAAAAACACCTATTTTAATGAAAATGGATTTCAAGGGTAACGACGGCTAGGGGAGCAAGGAGTGGGGAGTATTGGCTAACGACTTTGCTATTGAGGGAAGTGCTGGCGGACTTCACGAGGGAGTTGCAGTCAGAGAGCTCGACTCGAATGGCCATGACGGTGAGAAGATCCACAGCCTTGATGGCAACCTTGTGGAGGGTGTTGACAGGGAGGTGGCCTTGGTCCCTCTTGTGACGGTGTGAAGAACCCTAAAGGGGGAAAGTCGAAGAGAGAGACGGGAAGTTGAAGAGTGAGAGTGTGAGAGAGTGGAGGGAGATATTTAGAACAGTAAAAAATATTCTAAGATGATTTTTCAAAAATTGTCTTAGAATGAAATTCTTCTAAAATGATTTTTACAAGACTGTTGAATTTATTTACACAATTACCACTGTTTTTCTTTTTAAGAAGATTTTTTTATCAAATAACGTAAAATTATTGTCGTAAAAACTTATTTCTGTAGTAGTGTTTGACCTGCTAGATGTCCCAAAAACATTAACACCAGCCAATGATAAATATATCCTGTACTGCCTTGCAAAATTTGTATATGTACACGAAAACAACATCGACATGTAAGGCCCAGATAATATTATTTGCACTCTAAAATTTATTACATAACCTTTTATCTTCTAGTTTTGTCAAATTTTATGTGTGCAACTAATATTACTGGAAACTATAGTCTTTGTTTCTATTCCAATTCAAATGCTCTTGAGCAATTCAGGCACTTGACGCTTCATTTGAGCATGCTAGGCAAATTCGTTCTCTACATGAAGAAATTAACTATCTGCAATAACGACTTGCAATGTAATTTTTCTGTAACGATGAAGACTCACAGTACCTTGCTAGAATATTTCTGAATAACAAGAAAACTAATTATTGGCAATATAGTATCAAATTTTTGCACATTGGCAACTGGTATTTAATAAAAATAAAGTGAGTGGTTTAGAGAATTGTAATTACCTAATGGTGGTGGTGATGGTGGTTTGAATAATCTGAGATGGGGTAAATGGGAATACCCGTCCTCTCAAATTTCGTGTCATAGACAAAGTTTACAACATGCCTTAAAATTCAAAACCATAAAAAAAAAAAAAGTTTCTTCTGCACTTTCAAGTGTGAGAGTTAAATCCAGAAGGGGATGGTGAGAATGAGCAGTAGGGAAATTGTCTCATGAGCGGAATCTACCTAGGAGCAGTAGTTGGATTTGTAGGTATGGTGTTTTGATCTCTATTAACTACACTGTCAGGAGTACTTTGTTCTTGTTGCAGCTTTTCCTCTTTTGGAAAAACCCTTCTGCAACTTCTCAAAAAATTAAAAACACCAATTAAAAGAATCTCATAATCTCATTCTTGGATTCATAAATTATTTATCGCAATAAAGTGAGAAAAACAACATATTAACGCATGCATGGTGAGTTAACTACAGTTTTAGGACTCTAATAGCACGTTACACTTTCAATACTTATTTGACTAAAAATCTTCAATGCATTAAATTTCAAGACATTTTAGTTTTAGTTTTGGAGACTATTGCGACAGTAAGCTACAATTTAGGAATTTGAGTAAAACGCTTACCTATCGATGTTGAGAAGACTACTCTTCTGGCGCAGATTGTTTTCGGGGACGACCAAGACGTGGTGGTTCATAACATCTCGGTCATGCAACATCCATTTTTCCGTCTTTAGTTGTTTCCAAGAATAATAATATTTAATAAAAAAGAAAAAAAAATCTATATGCACATGCATACACAAAAGGAGAACATCTTGATGATATGGGTTTTACCACTCTTAGTGACACAGCTGGTTTCCTAGATCATAATTACACGTACCCTGTTAACAATATGGTACAGCTTAACATATTTTATAACTTACAATTGTGATTATACATTATCATCATCATCGTCTTAAATAAAAAGAAAAGAAATGCTTCAGATGTTTTCACCCTCCCACTTTGATTTTGCGGAGCAGAAAGAACATTGTGTGTAACTGTTCTTGTCGGATTCATGTTGAGTACTCTTTGGATTGCTTCAGAAGGTTGTGTCCTAAGCACACATTTAACAACGTAAATAAGAATGCCAAGTATACAAGGCCCTTAACTTGGGAAAAGAGTTTTACAAACTTCCAACATATATAATTTTAGGAGTGTATACAAAACTTACAATATATCAAACACTTCATCAACAATTTCATTTCTCATTATTTATCTCTTTATAATGTCATATCTCGTATTATTTTTATAGTTCTATTTCTTCTTTTTCTTTCCCTAGTGCCTCTTTTCTAATAAAAATTTAGCAAGTTATATTATTTATTTAATATTTTTCACAATATAATTAATTTTTTTTTATCTCTTTTCATTGTATTATGCTTATCTACTCTTCTTTTCTAAGGATTATTATAAATATATACTTAATTTTTCCCTCTTATTTTCACTACATTTTTTCTTACTTTTTATCATATCAATTGTCACATTTTTCAATTTCTCAGTGTATTTTTTTTCTTCCTTTTTCTTTCTTTCTTTCACTCCAATTAATAACAAATTAGGATGGAAATTTAGTATCTTCTTTGCTTACATCTCTCAATGTTTGTAAATTTTGTTAACAATATTATTATATAAGAATAACTTCTCAAATATAAAAAGTGCTTTGCTTTTTACATTTTCTTCTTGGTCGATGCCTTATAAGAAAATCAACCGGAACACTTTCCAATATTCACTGATATGCTCATTTTAAATGATGTAAATTGCAGGAGAAATCATAGATAACTTGCAGTAAATTACATAGTCGATAAAGGTTAAGAAAGTTTTCCTATGATGCCTCGAATATGGACTTCTTTTGTTGACATTGTGGCTACTTGTTGCACTCTATAAAAAATTTTCATTTTATCATTTATCTTTTTACGGAGAAAATAGAAATATAGATAACAATAAAGTTTTTTTTAATTTATTATATTGTCTAAAAAACAATGAAAAAATAGTGTAAAAAATTTGACGCGTGAATAAAATTATTACAGTAAAATCATATCATTGAGATGAAAATAATCTTTGTTGTTTCAGACGAGACGGAGATAAAAAAACTGGTACTTTAAAATTGGTGTAATCTAAGCCACCCTTGAGTTATGTGTCTGTCATCTTGTGTTACTCTCCTGTTGTAGATTAGGAGTGTTCATCCTTTGATTGTATTTGCTAATCTGATTTGGTACTCCTTGGGACCTATTTATTGCAAAGTTAATGAATTATTAATTATCATATGGAAATTAATGTACTGCTTATGCAGTTGGTAAAAAATGTCATAGCATCCTTCAAGGCGAGAGTGTTAATGGCTATTGATAAAGTTTGATCAACACTATTGCACAAAGCCACCATTTTGTAGTCCATGACCATTAGGTATCATGACTTGGGAATGATGACGTTGACCCTGATTTTCATACAACGGGGGATGCCAATAAGAGAATATCGTTAACATAATGAAAATGTCATATTTGATAAATGGATATACCTGTCGGTTTTAAATTGTTCATACAACAAATTAATTAAAAAAAATCAAGTTACTCTATTGATAACTCTTTTTTTAAAGTTATTCCCTTCAAAAACTATATGTATATATTAAATTTTATTAATTCAATAGCTGAATATTTTAATATTAACTCAACAATCGTATACATTACAATTTAAATAAATTTAACATTTGTATTTATGTAGTTCTATAATCAACTTTTACTTATATTTTTTAAGAAATACATTATACATTAAATTTAATTATTTAACGGAGTAATTATAAACCTCATTTATTTAATAAAAACTTTTAATTCAGCAATTTGATTAATAAAATTAACACACACAGAGATTGATACATAGATAGTTATTGGAAAGAGTATTTTGACCCCTCCTCAATTGAAAAAGACACTAATTATTATTAGTTGTCCACTTTTAATTTATTAAGTTTTTTGACATCTCTATAAAGTAAAAGAAGAGATAATATCAATTAAATAAGAAAAAGATAAATTAATCAAATGTAATTATATTTTTCTAAACTTGTGGCTAATTAATAATTTTTTAATTTATATATAAAGCTTTAAATAACATTTTTTTAAAACAAGTAAACAAAGTGGAAATCTGAGGCCAAACATTTCATACGTAGAAGGCACTAAAGATCCGCGTCCAGAGGAATTGCTTGTAGTCTCATGGCCTATTTGTTGATTCTGCATAGTATTGAATGGTTGGAGCATGCAACCTGAATAAATAATAAATAATTAATTCATACATTTTGTTGTTAATTAAGTAGTTAATCAAGTAATTACAATAAGAAGCATGAGAATAGAATGATACTGCGTGTGGGTTTGTCTATATGGGTTTGTGTGTATTGTGCACCATAGAAATCAGGAGCAAAGAATAGGTGGTTTTCAGGCCTAAAGATTAAAAATTCAAATTCAAATGAACTTTCATTATGAGTGCATGAAACATCCAAAAATATTTAATTCTAAGTTTAAATAATTAATGTGTGCTTAAAAAGAAAGTTTAAATAATTTATGAATTTTTGCTATAGAAGCCAACAATTTAGTAGTACTACTAAGATTCAAAATTGTGGGTCTCACACAGACAGAGAAATGGGAACCATTGTGGGACTAACAATTTTGTTATCCTTTGGGGTAATATTTTCAAAGGAGAGGAATACTTGGGTAAGTATTAAGTACCAGTAGTTGAAACAATTAGATGTCACCTAGAATCTCATGCAAGTCTTTGAGGCGTTACTAGTTGTCCACTTCAAAATCCTGTTTCAATCCTTGGCCCATTAGTACATGCAAACAAGTCAAGATAAGGACAACAAAAATGGTTACTAAGAGTACAAAAAGAAAACCCAAGTAATGCAATTAACCTTCTTTTTCTTGCACATCAAAAAATATTTAAATATTCACTACTACAAAAATATTTTTTTACGACACTGATTTTACGTTGGTTGTTGAATAACCGACTTAGAAAGAAACACGGTAACACTTTCGTAAATAAATGTAAAATTTTTACGACGGTCTTACAAAAACCACCTTAGAAGATTGTCATTCTAAAACGGTTTTATAAAACCGCCTTAGAAAACTATCATTCTAAGACGGTTTTGTAAAAACCGTTTTAGAATACTTTTAATTATTTTTAAAATTTTATTTCTCTCTCCACTCTTTCGTCTTCTAACTAAACTTCCCCTCTCACTCTCCATGACTCACGCGACTCCTTTCTCCTCCAATGCTTCACGCTCCACCCCACAAACCCTAATAACCCCCTCCTCGCTCCCCTTCCCCCGATCCCCTCCCCCGCCGTCGGCTCCGCCTACGCCATCCTCAGCCCCACCATCTACGTCCTTAGCGGCTCCATCCACAACCTCCCCTCCCCCAACATCTGGCTCATTGACTGCCACTTCAACCGTTGGCTCCGCTGTCCCTCCATGTGCGTCAGCCGTGAATTCGCCACCGCAGGAGTCCTCCACGGCAAGATCTACGTCCTTCGCGGCTGCATCGCTGGCATTTGGTCCGATGAGAAGTGGATGCACGTCGTGAGAAGTGGACCCCACCACTAACCAATGAAAGAGGGTTGACAGTTTGACGGAGGTCCGTGAGAAGTGGATGCACGTCGTGAGAAGCGGGGGCATTTGGTGGAAATGCTAATTCGTCACAAGGAGTACTACGTTTGCATCATCGATTTGGAAGTCAGCATTGTTCTCGAGCCTTCCGAGCAGTTAGGCCTTCTCGGCCAGGCCTTGCACTCTGGCCGAGCCCAATATGTCTCCCTGGATCTTTGCAACAAGGCCCAAGTTCTAAAAGGTAACCAACCAACCTCTTATCTAACCATACATTTCTCACTCTGACATGAGTAGTGCAACGTTGGAGGGAGTTGAGGTGGTGTTCCACATGGCTGCTCCAAACTCTTCCATTAACAACTACCAGCTTCATCATTCCGTCAATGTGCAAGGTGTGACACCCTCTACCCCGACATATATATAAATAAATAAAATATATTGGTAAACAAAAATCAAATGGGTAAAAGGTTCACATTCATTTCAATTACCAAATAAACTCATTAAAAATATATTCGGCTCAAAATAAGGCCGTCAAATTTACAAAAATATTTTGTTAAATCAGTGAGGTGAAATAAAATAAACTAACATCATAAAATTAACATAAAAACTTATATCCCAATGTCACATCTTATCAGAGCGTTGTGTCCCGACGTCCTTCAGCACAATATTCCTTAAAGCAATTCACCTAGTCATCTGCTCCCCCGAACACAAGGTTCAAGATCATCACAGGATCAAAACACAAACAACAAACTGGGAGTGAGTTATCACATTCCTAGCTAATAGAGAAACAAGACAACTAGATATACATATCATATAAACCAAATAAAAATTACTTACATGTAATTCACGTAATTCCACCACTTTGTCATTCAAAGTTCACTTTTCATCCATCAATCACACTTTTCAATCATCAATCACATTACACAAGAATCACACGCTCTGATCAAGACATAATAACACCTCAATTTCATAATAAACAATTAGCAAGCGCATGAGACAATTATGCTAAGACTCAAGCCTACATGCAATGTGGTACCATGTCAGTGAAAAACCACCCTGGGGCGCTTAGGAGTACATAACAAGATACACCACACAATGGGTTTGCCAGGTCACTCTCACTAAGTAAAATCATAGGGAGACCAGTCAGGGTCACGATGTTTTGCGAGAATGCTCCAACCATATGGGATCAGCATAGGCTTAAAGGAGCACTCAAACCCGATGACCCCCAAGGCCTACACTCCGAAGAGTTTGTCAGGGCCTCTCCCTCCTGATTCAGGTCCAACCCCTAAAATCATTTTAGCACACAGACACTGCTAGTGAATTATACAATACCCACGACCTCACCCTTGTGTCTTAAACACGTACAACATATTGCGCTACAATTTAACACTGGTTCCTAAATAGGAACCTACACTTTCTCTTTAACACTGGTTCCTAAATAGGAAACCTACATTTTCTCTTTAACACTGCGCATTTACACTTTTCATCAAGATAACACTGGTCGGGTTATTGTACAATTCACAGCTTACAACACAAATAATGTCACATCAAGAATTAATCACACACTTATTCACAACCAAAACTCATTCACAATTTCACATCTCATAATGTCACAATCCACCATTACATGTTTTCACGTATCTCACAATTCAACACCTGTTCTACTTTACACTTTTACTCAATCTCAATAACAATATTATAATCTCAAGGCAACATATTATTCCACAATTCATCACATATTTCATTTATAAGCACTGCTCATGAATTATACAATACCACGACCTCACACTCATGTTTCAAACATGTTTAACACAATTGCGCTACAATTTAACATTGGTTCCTAACTAGGAACCTACACTTTCTCTTTAACACTGCGCATAAACACTGGTCGGGTTATTGTATAATCCATAGCTCACGATATAATTAATGTAACATCAAGTGTTAAACACATTCACTTATTTACAATCGAATATCATGTCCACACTTTAACATCTCATAACATCACATCAACCATCTCATAACATTCCTAATGATATTCATAAGGTACAACATACACATGTTCATCAAATTTAACCATAATATTCTCAAACTCCAACACTTAATAATTTTTGGAATCATACTATAACACTCTACAATATTATTTACATAAATTATTAATATAAATAACTACCTCTATATATGTATAAGCTAGCATACATCATATTGAATCACAAATTACAAAGTAAGCTTTCAATGCACAAATTCTAAATAATTATATGAACACTTTGGTCAGTTTCAATTATGATATTAATTTTTTTAATTATATATAAAAACCTAAACAACAAGAAAAAGAGAAAATAAAAAATCAATATTTCTCTCTAAATTTCTCCTTACTTTATTTCATCAATTCATATTAATTAGAAAAAGTACTCGATTTATAAGGTTCACGCTCAACACAATAGCATATCAATTTCACAAAGATTGGTGTGTCAAACATATATAATTCACTGTAATAATTATAAGGATAAAATGAAAATTGCAAAAACACCCCAAAACCCATTCCAATTGATATCTCTAAAGATCCCTACACATGTTCTCACTAATTCCCAATTGTGAATAACTCATCCCTTACCTCTAAGCGGGCTCACGTGTCTTCAGCCAGCGATAGCAGCATCTCTAGCGGTTCTCTGAGATTCCTCTAATTTTTTTCCTCTAGCTGCTCCGATAGAATTCCTAAACGTCAAAGGGACAGAGAAGGGACTGAAGCCTCCACTTGTACTGTCACCATGCGATTTATTTTTCTCCCTGCACAAATATTATCTCGCAAATCCCAACGGTGAAAGCTTGCAAAATTGAATTTCGAACAATATATCCAAATTGCATAAAAATCCAACGGTTAACGAAACCGGGATCGTAGTTTTACCGAGACAGCTATGGGTTTCTGCGGGAAAGGAAAATGCTACAATGCGAGGGGTATTTCTCTTAGCTCAGACATAATATCGAAATTCCCAACGGTGATATTGCTCTTAATTGGGTTGCGAACGTGGTGCTCAAATTTCACGACGATCCAACGGTGAACGAGTCCGAGATCATCGTTTTTCTGAGACATGTTAGGTGGCCTGCGGGAAAAAGAGAGGGTTTTGGGAAAAGAGAGAAGAAACAACATTGTGAGGGAGAGAAGGCTGAGGAGTCAGTCTGAAAACTGACCTAGCATGTTGTTATTTATAGCTAGGGGTATTTACGACCTATTGTTTACTCTATTTATTTATTTATTATTTTATAAAAACAAACTTTATTTTATTCTCTATCAAACAAATAAATAAAATATCCTTTTTATTTTCTCTCAAATCATTATTTTAATTAATAATTATATCTCTTTATTTATTTATTTATAAAATCTCATCATTTATTTTAAACTCTATTTATTTATAAATAACAATCATTTTTAATCTAGTTTACGAAATTTGGGATGTTACACAAGGTAAAAACCTCAGTCACTCTTCTTCTGCATGTTTGAAGGCTGCTTAGATCTTCGTTTTGTTAGGGACGCATAATGTCATTGATGCTTGCATGGAGTTGAACGTGAAGCGTCTCGTTTACACTAGCTGTATCATTTACCCTAGCTTTCCCAGCATCTTCTTCGACGATGTTCATGGAATTCATAATGGAAATGAAACAATGCCTTATGTGCATTCAGTACACACTTTAGCAACTTACTTGAGAATAGTATATACGAGTCTTTGAGAACTGGGGCTAGCTTTATATGTTTATGTTGTTATTAGATGAATTGGGGTAGTCCTAAGCTGAATTCGGTTTATTTCAGCCTAATGATCATTATTCAGCAACGAAAGCCAAGGGTGAGGCATTGGTTATTAAAGCTAATGGGACTAATGGGCTCCTAACGTGCTGCATACGCCCTAGCAGCATTTTTGAGCCTGGTGATAGGTTGTCGATGCCTTCACTAGTTGCTGCTGCCAGAAAAGAAACCTAATTGTATTGCATATGACTAAAAATAAGCTTTTGCATTGGATCTACGTTTATGGTGTAATGACATATAAGTTAACCATTAGCTTGAATGGGTTTTTTTAGCTTATTTGACTGATGTATGGTGTGTTCAATGGTGCTGATTCTTGGATCTATTTGTGCTAAAGGTTATATTTTGTTGTGCATATATGGAGGCTTTTTTAATTACTTATCTTCACCAACAATATCTCATTTAATTCGAAGGTGTGTTTCTTGCCTTAGAAAACATTAAAATGATTTTTTACTGTAATGACACCAGCAGGTTGATTTAATTTCAAAAATTGTCACAAAATAACAATATAAGTAAGGGAAAACATAGACACCTTGCACATCTCTGAAATTTATTGTGCCAAACAATCACTACTAAAAAAACAACGTTCTACGTTGGTGCACAAAGCCTTTCAAAGACGGTGGAAGCCTGTCTTTGAAAGTAACATCGTTGTAGATGTCGGATCTTTCTACATCGGTCGTAAAAAGACCATCTTGTGAATGTATGTATACATGATTTTGATGATGCCAAAAGAAGAATAAAACAAGGCTCACTTTGCTTCAAGATTAATACAAGATTGTTTCAACAAACAAAGCCTTGATTCAAGATTTCTTCAAGATCAAGTCTTGCCTCACAAGGAAAGGTTTCAAGTCATTCAAGACACATGTAATCGATTACCAATACATGTAATCGATTACAAATGGTTTGAAAGTATGTAATCGATTACACATCATATGTAATCGATTACTAGAGACTCTGAACGTTTGGAATTCAAATTTTAAATGAAGGGTCACAACTATTCAAGAAAAACAACTGTGTAATCGATTACACTAATTCTGTAATCGATTACCAAAGAGGATTTTCAAGGAATATCGCCAACAATCACATCTTATCATTTGGATTTTGAATGGCCATCAAAGGCCTATATATATGTGTGACTTGGGACGAAATTGAAGAGAGAGTTTTGCTTGGCAAAAATGTCTTATCCTCTCAAAAGACAATGAGAGAGATTCCAAAAGAACTTCGTTGTCAAATGCTCTCTCAAAAGAAATCCTTGACCAAACACTTGCAAAATCTATAAGGATTCTTACATGATCTTCATTGTAATATTATTCTCTTAAAGAGAGAATTCTTCTTCCATTCTTCTTATTCAATGAGATCGGTTAAGAGACTGTAAGTCTCTTGTTGTAAAGCATCTGAACACAAGGGATGGGTTGTCCTTGTGTGGTTCAGACTTTGTAAAGGATTTTACAAAGATAGTGGAAATCTCAAGTGGGTTGCTTGAGTACTGGACGTAGGCACGGGAAGTGACCGAACCAGTATAAATCAAGTTTGCATTTCTCTCTTCCCTTAAACTTCTTTTATTTATTGCTATTTATCTTTTGCCTTTAAAGAAGTTTATTCTGAATTATCTTTTGAGTAATTCATGTTAAGGGTGCATTGTTAATCTAAAAAGAGAGAGCGAAATTTTAAATTAGGGAATAGTTCTTGTTATCTTAATTCAACCCCCCCTTCTTAAGATAACTGAGGCCATTTGTCTAACAAGTGGTATCAGAGCAGGATTCTTGTATAAAGTTTAAAAACTTCAAGAATAGATATGGCCTCATCCAAATTTCCATTTCCTGAGGGAAATTCTATGAATAGGCTCTTATGTTCAAGGGTGAGGGTTATCATTATTGGAAAACCCGAATGCAGATCTTTATAGAAGCCATAGATCTAAAGATATGGGAAGCCATTGAATTTGATTTATTTATTCCTACAATGGTAGAGAGAAATGCAACTACATAAAAAAAAAACTAGAGAAGAAAGAAGATGATGATGAAAGAAGAAAGAAGAAGGTTCCTCTTTAGCCCCAAAATGCTGAGTGTGATGAACTTGGGCACATGAGATTCAATTGTCCTGTGTTGAAAAGAAAAATGGAAAAATCTGACAAGATGAATTTCAAAGAGAAGAAAGAAAAGAAAGGATATATCACTTGGGAAGATAATGTCATAAATTATTCAAGTGATTCAGAGAAGAAAATCATAAGTCTGGATATCATGATGAAAGACTATGAAAATGGAGAAGAGCAAAGTCGATACATTGATAGCAATTTCTCCAAACACATGGCATGCATCAAAGTTTATTCATTTTTTCTCTCCAAGATAAATGAATATGTGATTTATGGAGACAGCAAACAAAGGCCACATTTCTCCCCAAGAAAAGTGAATATGTGATATATGGAGACAACAAATAAAGGCCACTTGATCAACAACCCCAACAAGTAATATCAAATGATACCAACAGGTCACTTGTCTTTGATTGATTACTTTTGATGCTTGTTTTCTACTTGACTTTAGACTATTCTTGATGATTGCGATTGAATTTGATTGACTGTGTTTGATGATTGATTGATTGTATTTTTAATTGTGTGTTTGATTGTATTGTCTTTGATGTTTGTTCCTGATTGAGTTTTTGATTGTTTTTAAAGAATCTATTAAACTTTTCAAATTAGTTTCATGTTTTAAGAAAACTATTTCAAATTTAGAAAAGAAAATTTTGAAATTGAAATTTGAAATTTGAAATTGAAAATTGAAAATTGAAATTTGAAAAGTTAAATTTGAAATTTGAAATTCAAATTTGGAAGTTGGAAGTTGGAAGTAGTTATTGGAAGTTGAAAGTTACTGGAAGTTGGAAGTTGGAAATGAAAGTTTTTGGAAGTTGAAAGTTGAAAATGGAGGTTGGAAGTTGGAAGGGGAAGTTACTAAAATTTGAAGTTGGAAGTTGGAATTTGAAATTTAAAATTTAAAATTTAAAATTTAAAATTTGAAATTTGAAATTTGAAATTTGAAATTTGAATTTTGAATTTTTTTAATAAAAATTATTATGTATAGTTAGTTGATTGTTAATTTAATTAATTTGATTTGAAATATTTGATGATTGATTGTATTTGATTGTGTTTGATTGATGTGTCATTGTACTTGTTTTTGCTTGATTAATATTGAATGATTGTTTTAATGCCATTTGGTATCACTTGATTATCATACATTGCAACAAGTGGTAACATCTTTCTCCTCTCTATTCATGATTTATTTTTGATGTTGACAAAGGGGGAGAGAAAGATAAAAGATAAAATAGTAAGAAAAATTATCTATTGTTTATGAGACAATTTGTTTACATATGAAAAATATGAAATCTTCAACTGTCTCATATAAGCAATCATTGCAAAACCAAGGGGGGAGTAAACTATATGCAAATAGATATTTTTTCTTTGTTGTTGCTCCTAACCTACAGGTGGTTGTCATCATCAAAAAGGGAGAGAATGTAAATCATGAAGATTTTGATGATGTCAAGAAGAATTAAGAATTTGCTAGAGAAAGGGGGAGAATGTAAATCATGCAAACTTTGATGGTGTTGAGAAGAAATCACATGTTTGTCATCATCAAAAAGGGGGAGAATGTGAATGTATGTATACATGATTTTGATGATGCCAAAAGAAGAATAAAACAAGGCTCACTTTGCTTCAAGATTAATACAAGATTGTTTCAACAAACAAAGTCTTGATTCAAGATTTCTTCAAGATCAAGTCTTGCCTCACAAGGAAAGGTTTCAAGTCATTCAAGATACATGTAATCGATTACCAATACATGTAATCGATTACAAATGGTTTGAAAGTATGTAATCGATTACACATCATATGTAATCGATTACCAGAGACTCTGAACGTTTGGAATTCAAATTTTAAATGAAGGGTCACAACTATTCAAGAAAAACAACTGTGTAATCGATTACACTAATTCTGTAATCGATTACCAGAGAGGATTTTCAAGGAATATCTCCAACAGGCACATCTTATCATTTGGATTTTGAATGGCCATCAAAGGCCTATATATATCTGTGACTTGGGACGAAATTGAAGAGAGAGTTTTGCTTGGCAAAAATGTCTTATCCTCTCAAAAGACAATGAGAGAGATTCCAAAAGAACTTCGTTGTCAAATGCTCTCTCAAAAGAAATCCTTGACCAAACACTTGCAAAATCTATAAGGCTTCTTACATGATCTTCATTGTAATATTCTTCTCTTGAAGAGAGAATTCTTCTTCCATTCTTCTTATTCAATGAGATTGGTTAAGAGACTGTAAGTCTCTTGTTGTAAAGCATCTGAACACAAGGGATGGGTTGTCCCTGTGTGGTTCAGACTTTGTAAAGGATTTTACAAAGATAGTGGAAATCTCAAGTGGGTTGCTTGAGTACTGGACGTAGGCACGGGAAGTGACCGAACCAGTATAAAATTGTGTTTGCATTCTCTCTTCCCTTATCTTATTTATTTTGTTGCAATCAATTGTGTCTTGCATGTTTAAAGAACATTGTTAAATTGATTGTTGTTGCTTCTTTTGCATTCTAAGCCTATCCCTCTTAAGATTATTGAGGCAACAAGGTCTAACACATCTTAGAAACACGTCATAAAGCAAGTCGTTGCTTACGACAGGAACGACGTAGAAAACACTGGTTTCTACATCGGTCATAGACCAATTGTCATTGTTGAAACATGTGATTTCTAAGACGGTCCTTTTACGAACAATGTAGAAACCAGTGTTTTCTACGTTGTTGCTTGACGTGTTTCTAAGACGGTCCTTTTACGACCAAAGTAGAAATGTTAATATTAATTTATTTAAATTAAATTTATAATTAAAAATAATTATTTATATTTATAAATAAATTTCAACAAGAATTTAAAATGTTGCTTAATTAGATTAATAATTAATAATAAACATAATAATATAATATTAAATTAACTAAAACCTATGTATAAGCTGAAAATTTAAAAATTATTATTGTCAAGTAATTGTGATAAGTCACTACTAAAAAAAGCATTTATTACGACGCGTTAATTAAGACAGTGGATCAAAAACCATTTCCAAAAAATATCAAGGATAGAATTGTAATAAATTTATTAATAACGAAAACGGTTTTTAAATAAATGTCTTAAATTTGTGAGTTTGAAAACAGTTATTTTGAAAAACCATCGTAATTGAATGTTACATTTTTTTTGCTTTTTCTCTCTCATCAAACAGCTGTACACCTTAATTAGCTTTTATTCTGACTTTCTCTTCCCTCTCTCTGCCTCTTTCTTCTCTTCCCTCTCTCTTTCTCTTCTGCCTCTTTCTCTTCCCTCTCTCTGCCTCTTTCTTCTCTTCCCTCTCTCTGCCTAGAGTCACGGCATCTTAGGAAAATCTTCCTCTAAGCTCGGTCGCATGGCCAAGCCCAGTGTTCTCGTTCTCTCGAGTTACCTAACTCTTCCTAAATATCTCTTTTTCATTCACCATTCAACTATTATTACCTATACTCGCCGCTACTTCGATTTTGCTTGCACGAGATTCCATCATGTTTTAGCTTTTAAGAAATTAAGCTAACTACTCCGATGTGAACATTGGCTTCTTATAACTACACTTTGAAGCTTCTGCACTCATTTTGTGTTAGGATTAGCTATGGTTTGTGCAATAATGCTTGATTCGTTTCGTGTGCTTTTTGTGTAGTTGTTGGTGACGACGTGGTGTTTCCTACAGCGAAATCGAAGGGGCTGAGGACATCGGCTTTTCTTCGAGTTTTGAAGTATTCTATGGGAGGAGTACTTGAAGTAATTTGCTGTTTTTTTTCTCTTCTATTTTTTGGGATCGTTGTTTGTATGTTTTTTTTTTTTTTTTGCATGGCATTTCTTTGCGGTCCTGTTTAGTATTTCCAACTTTGTAAAGCTATTGTGCTTGCAGCCTGCAAAACTATACAAGCTAAAGCACCTCTCAAAAGTGGAATAATTTTGTGCATATCTGTCAAATGCTTAGGGTTCTGAGTTAAAAATATGGAGAGCAAGAGAAAATTCAAAAGATGTTCTTCAAGGTACCTATGAAAAAGGCCAGAAATTTTGGAAGAAGTTTAGAATTTTATTATGTTGCATGCCTCTCAATTCTAAAGGAAAAGACTTCGTCAATGCTAAAAACAAACAACTTCAAGGTATATATATTCTACCTTTTTTCATACCATTCTTAGAATTCATACATGTTTCTTGTTTCAATTAAAAAACATTTATAATCAACACTTATATGGAATTGTGTAATTCATACATTAATAGATTGGTATAGAAGTTGGGAATTTCTCTCTCTCTCTCTCTCTCTCTCTCTCTCTATATATATATATATATATATATATATATATGAGGATTAAAATCTCGTGCAATGTTTAGATTATTTATTGAAAAATAAAATAAAACAATACTTAGTACGTAGCTGAAATTGTGGATTGTATATATGAATGTTTGTTGTGGGACTTAACGAGAGTTTTTTTTTTTTTGGACATCTAAATGGTAAATTTTTGAGAAAGTGACTTTTTAATGCAGTGGTTTTAGTTTGGATAAGTCAAAATAAGAAATTAAGAATATGTCATTTTTTTAGTGGATAAGTTAGTTTAATTTATTTTTCATTGTCGGCAGGAGTTCCTAAAATCATGTCACACGTTCTTTTATTCTGCTATTTTCAATGTACTTAAATATAAGTTGCATGCAATAAGCATGTATGCTTGTAGTAACAAAATACTCTTGGTCACATTGCTTTCTTATATTTTCCATATAAATCAAAAGGAAGAAATGTTACAAATAATATGGTTAGACACCAACGAGCATGGGAACTTTGCAGCATGACCTAGAACGGGGATTCAAGTCGCAGTGAAAATCCTCAATCCAAATGGATTTCAGGGTCACAAGGAATGGCTTGTATGTGACCATTCTAAACTTGATTATATTTCTTTATCTTTAATTCTAACAATTTATTTAATTTTCACCATTTTTTAGGTAAAACTATAAATGACATTCACATTAGTTCAGACAAATTTGTTGTGAGGCTTTGAATATTCTTGAAAGTTTTGGTTTCCCCTGCCTTAAAGCCTCTTTAGGTTGCCTTATGTTTAACCTTGAGGAGGTGCATTTACTCTCTGGTTGTAATGGCTCTGTTTGCTGGAAGCATGGTTCATTTGTTTAGTTTTCGTTGTTCCTTTGTTAAGGCAAGGCAATTTATGCATTAGTCTATAGATATAAATATTTTTTTTCAATTTCATAGATATAAAAATTAAATAAATTAAAAACTAAGATAAATATAAATATATAGTGTCTTTTGGTGTAGATAAATATATAGTGTCTAAGATATTACTCACTTTTGTTCTGTAGGTAACCCGTTATTAGTAATATATAGTAATTTTCATTTACTTTTGGCATTCTCTGCTACTTGCATTTAATTAAATGGTTTAGAGCTGCATAATTTTATGGATCCAAAACCTCATTTGTTCTCCATATTTTTTCTTGCTGGTTTTATGTCTTGGTCAATGGACTTGTTCCTTTATTTGTTATTTTCAATCACAATGTGAGGTGCAAGCCTGCTATTAATGTCAATATTTGAGCATTTTTTCATGCTTTGTTGTATTAGTATGGTCTCATAATAATGATTTTATTATTTTTTAAATTAAATATTTTTTTTCCAAAATAACATTCTAAGACGGTCGTTAGCTAATGACCGTCTTAGAAAGGTAACTTTCTAAGACGGTTACCTTTCTAAGACGGTCGTTAGCTAACCACCGTCTTAGAAAGGTACCTTTTTAAGACAGTGGTTAGCTAAGAAACGTCTTAGAAAGATACTTTCTAAGAAGGTGATTAGCTAATGACCGTCTTAGAAAGTTACCTTTCTAAGACGGTCGTTAGCTAACTTCCGTCTTAGAAGATAATGTTTTTCTAAGACGGGTTTTATAGGACCGTCGTAAACTTTCGACGGCGTTGGATTCAAAGACGGTGCTCCACCGTCTTTGTATGTTGTTTTCCACCGTCTTTGTTTGTGTTTTTTGTAGTAGTGAGTACATATAATTTTTTTACTATATATTATGGTTTTAGTTAATTTAATAATATATAATTAAGCATGATATAAATAAATTAATATTTTGAAAATAAGTACATATGAAGCAAGCAGGACTCACAATAGGATAACAAGTCAAGATCTTGAACAATCACGAGTCCACCTACTCCCCTAGCATGACCAACTCTATTATCTAGACCAGCTTCGGGGAATAAAGCACCTTGAACAATGTCCTTCACCTTTTGTCTGTAACCTGGAAGAAAATAAATCTCCTTATGACTAGTAAGGATACTATTCAAAAAAATATGATACAATTATTAATTTAATACGATGCTAACAGGACATACTCATGTAGGAAACTATGGAGAAAGGAAAAGCATATAAAGCAACAAACCAAAAATGGAGGAAGAAATACACTTCTCATTTACAACAAGTGCATTAAGGACACAAAACACTGTTATGGAATAAAATTGTTATTCTTGGGTGATTATGTAATGCATAAAAAAATTGAAATAGTATTCCAAAACTTTCCATCTCTCCTATAAATGTGTATCAGTGTATGCATACTTAGATAACTCTAATATGCAATGTCAGTGGATAATAAAGGCCAACAACAGCAGGGAGAAAGAAGAAGTGCAAAAGGTGAGCACAAGAGACACATAGAAAATGCATCATGCATCTAGCATCTGCATCCATATGATTCAAGATACCTTTTTAACCAAATATTAGTCCTTCAAAACAGATGGACATATGAATAATTTCCATGAAAAGCATGCTCAAACCAGTACTTGGCACATTGTCATGATTCATGAATGAAATAAATAATTATCTCTTTGGTAAGCATTCATGATCCAAACCCGTAAGCAGATTGAAGTAGTGGAGGCATGACAAAATATATATCAATGTAATTTCATGATCCTAACCTATAAGCATTCATTTAATTAATGAATCCAACATGCTTGCACAAATCTCTGTGTCAGGTTCCTGCAAGTAAACACAAATGGGAAAATCTCGGCAAATGTGCCTGAGAAGTTCACAAAATACCTGAGAATAATCAGCAATTGATGCCAAAGCAGTTAAGGCACCTTCTTGCATAATTTGTTTACCATTCTAAAAAATGTATAGAATATCCAAAATTAGGTGAAAGAATAATTCAATCATATGATAATTCAGAAAAATGACCATAATAACATTATTCTTGAGAATAACATTGTATTAAATATACCTAAAGAAGTACAAGTAGTTTGCTAACTATTCCATCCAAGTATGGCGTTAACATATGAGGTGTGCAGTCCTCACTGAAGTTGAGAACTGCTGAAGCAGCATGTTCCTGTGTAGACAATATTTTGAAAATAATTACAATAGAAAGCTTATTTGATTTAAATAGCATGAAAAATGAGTACTGACCTTTCTGTCTGCTTGAGCTGCCTTTAGGAACCTTTTCATAAAAACATATGTTGTTGGCACAGACATGTTAAACTGCAATGTGTTCAACATCAACTTCTCCTACAGGGTTTACAATGAATTTAAGTTAGTTTAATGAGACAATTGTCATATTCAAAGCAAGGATGGGTTGCTCCATGTCAATAAATTCCATGGTGATGTCCTCCATCATTGGTGCTTATAGTAAAGTAGGTTAGTTTGAAACCTGTGTCAAGCTTTTCAATGAGTATAGGATGAATGGGGGGCTTATTGATAGGGCCATGGCAGGTATAATGGTTGGTGTGTTCTCTAAAGTTGGTTTGGTTGATGAATTGGTGAAACTCTTACAAGACAAGAAAGCAGAAGGAACAAGACTAGATCAGAGGCTGTACCAATCTGCTTTGAATGCTTTTAAAGATGCCAGGTTGCAAATTCAGGAAAGGTGGATCAAAGAGAGCTTTTTTGTGACATAGTGTTGTTTCAATTTTGAAAACAGTGGCCAAATGTGAAGCTGAAATATTCAAAATCGGTGAGTTATTTGATGCTTGCTTCTTCAGGCACTTAAGGTGTACAAAAATATCTATCATAGATATATATCATGTATATGTTTTGGTGATGAAAGGTTGTTGCTTGTACAATTTTTAGCTTTATACCTTTTCTATTGTATGCTTCCAAAATCAGATTGTACTCAAGAAATGTCTTTTTAATTATGACTTCCATAATCAAAGTAAAAGGCCATTAGTAGCAGCACAAGATGGAACTGTGCTACTTTTTTCTTTTTTTCTCCACCTATAGAGGAGTAACCAAATAACACAAGTTATAGACCTTCACACCATCTTATTCATGAAGCTGGTTAAACCACAAGCTAGGTGCAAATACTAAATACTACATAGCATGATATCCCATGAGTATAGGATTAAAATTAGACTATATATTTATATAAACTTAACAGTGAATTTGTTAGAGTAAGGGAACTACAGTGATAAAATGTATTTGCCCTGGAGATACACTCAGGAGGAACCTCCCTTATATCTATTCCAATACCCCAGACGATAGCCTCCAGCTGAACATGAGGCAAAATGCTGCAAAGTGGAACCTGTGATTTCAAAAAATAAAATATCACATATATTCAGAAAATGATAAAAAAATTATTCAAAACTTGAATATTGTAATCAAGAAAAATCTCAGCATTGAGTGACACGCATTATAAAACCAAGTTTTGACTGCCTCTTAACATGTGTCAGTAATTTTAACTGTTTTTTGGAACAAGGAGGGAATGTAATAGAAACTGGTAGTATATTAAAGGAAATGGGTCAACTTCTTGGAGATTAACTCCTTTAAAGCAGATAAGTATTACTGAAGCCCAGAAAAAGATAAAAAAAAGGAGAAAACAGGAATAACAATGCAAAAAAGAAAAATAACAACCACAACTACAACAAGTAAGCTCTGTCCCCTGGGCAAATGCTTAACCAAAGGGCTACCTTGCAGTTTATGTTGGAGACAAAATGAGGTGGTTTGTTATCCTCGTACGATACTTGAACCAACCTTCCTTTTCAAGATTTGTTGAATCAAGTGAAGGAAGAATTCGGGTATGACCATCCAATGGGTGGTCTCACAATACTGTGCAGGGAGGATGAGTTCCTAACAGTCACCTCTCACTTGAATAACTTGAAAATCATGTCATTGGAGACACAAATAGATTAGAATAAAAAATTAGTAAAAAAGGCATTTTCTTTTATTGTGAGAATTTTCTATTTTGTAGAGAAGTTGAAACCTGTTTCCTGAATGAGAATTAATGCAACACAGGACATTGTTTAATTACTTTTTGCCTTTGTCAAATCTCGATATGGTTTAACATATAACACATAGTATCATTACCAAATTTAATAGACTATGGTATTGCCATGGAGTTATTACTACCATGGTATTGCCCCAAAATTCACAACAAAAATAGAAAGAGATTGTAAATTTTGGTGGACATAAATTAAGAAAAGTCTTGAGAATTTTAAATTTTTAACTCTTTATGATGTGAATGATTTGTGTTGGTCCTTAATGCTTTCAGCCATGAATATATATAGGTGAAAGGATATGCTTGAAACCATTAATTGGGTACTTAAATTATTTTTGAATGAGGGACATCAGATAGGAGTCATGACACCAAATGAGAGACATGGCATATGGGATGTTGTCTTACAGAACTTTGTTAAGAATCAACGTAAAAGTTATTGTAGATAACACGAGTCCCACCTTCTGGATCTATGAAAAAGAAAGTGTAATATGATCTTGTTGACACTACATTATTTAGGGTGGTGGGGATCAGAAACTCCATTTAATTTATACAAATTTCATGTGATCACTACTAAAAAAAGAACACAGGCATATATCTCCTAAACTGCACATAGACATTTTTTTAAAAGAAAAAGTTACAAGTACAACTTTTTTGGCAAGAATCGAAGAAAGTGAGTGAGAGAAAAGAATCTTCATCTTTATGCATGTTGCATAGAGAATCTTTAATCACATTGTAACATACCTTGAATATCATATTGGAATACAGAAACAATGAACAATAACAATGTACACACACACACACACACACACACACACACACACAAATATAAACCTGATGGCAATCTCTCATTGTTGGGAAACAAGTGTTGCTAGCCGATTGAAAATGTTGCTAAGCTAATGAATAGTGGACTCAACATGATGTTGTTGCTGTTGCAACAATCGTTGACTCTCCACATCCACTTGCTTCATATAGATTTAAATACTTTAAGGTTTTTGTAATGTAAGAATGAAATAGGGGAAATGAGACACTGACCTAGCTGCAAAAATGACAACAATAAGTGAACGGTGGCCGAAGATGCTATATGAGGGGGCGACACGGCGTAGAAGATAGCTAGCTACGACGAAGACACTGACCTAGCTGCAAGTAGTGACTGAGCATTGGGAAAGCACCTATGACTGAGCAAGATAGCTAGCCAGTTGGTTTCACGTGAGTAAATTAATCACGATCAAGGATTAAGACGGTGCCTTTGAAAATCATGGTGGAAAAAGGGGAAAGCAGCCTTCAAAAATGGTGTTTTCTACCATCGTCGTTGTTGAAGAACATGGTAATTACAAAAATGTCACCGATAAAGCAACAACGACGGGTTTTGAACACCGATGTAGAAGGTGCGTCGTAAACTAATGTTTTTGTAGTAGTGAATGTCACCATCCATTTCTCATATGTTATTGTCACTTATTCTTTTTGTTCTGCTACAGGATCCTACTCAAGCAACCAAACAGGCAAGCTCTACCTCAAAACTTCACTTAATTTTCTTATTTCCGCTTCTTAATATTGAAAATGTCTACAAATTTCTCATGACGGTACATACCGTATTATATTTTTAAATGTGTTGCTCATCACAGTGTTCTTTTGAATAATTTTTGTATTTGAATGTTATTAACCCTTCATGTTTTGTTTTGTCAGTCATATATTGTATACTTAGGATCTCATTCTTTTCGTCCAAATCCTTCCTCCATTGATGTTGAATCTGTCACGATGTCTCATTATGATTTACTTGAATCATACGTTGGAAGGTATATAGAATTTAATCCCAAATTCATGAAATTCTCTGATGTTAAAACCAATATTTTTTTATGCTTATGATTTTTTTTTTTTATGCTTATGGTGGTAAAATCAATATAAACTGATTATATATTTTTTTCTTACGCCGCAGCACTGAAAAGGCCCAAGAAGCAATCTTTTATTCTTACAAGAGATATATTAATGGTTTTGCTGCAATACTTAATGAAGATGAAGCAGCGAATGTTTCAAGTATGTAATTTAACTTCATGCATTTATCCTATACATAAACATATGTTTCAAGTATCTGCAATACTTAAGATATTTTTTATTAGTATTGTGTTTATAGGTACAATTAATCAAACACTTGGGATATATGTATGATAACAATAAAGCCTTTGTTGAACTTTATTTTAACATAATATCAATTGATTATGCCTATGAACATTTTTTTTCAATTTATAAAAATGCCCTATGAACATTATGTTTACTAAAAAAATTACTTGATTGATTTTGATTTGTTTCACGACTAAACTAAACAACATGCTTTAATCAGCAAAATTTGAATTGAGTTTTTCAGTTTGGTTTATTTTGCTTCATCTTGAATTGATCTTACCTTAACAAGTTTGAAAATTTTGACAAAATTTGGTTATAATTTGATTGAATGGTGACAGTTTGGTATGTCAAAATACTGAGTTTGTGACCACAAAAAAAATTACAAAAATTAATAATGAGTTTGATATTTTTCTACATAAAAATCGTGACAACATTTGGTTGCGTAATAGTTTCTTAAACAAAAATAAAATTTACTTGGAAGCTATAATGTCTATCTAAGTTCTTGTTTCCACACTCTTGTGTATTCTTTTTCGACCACTTATATAGTAATAGTATATTATAACAATAGTTTATTTTTCCTTTTCTTTATGCAATAGTCAATTTTCCTATGATTACATTTTTTTTCCTTTATCTAATAAATTGATCATTAATCTAAAATAATTTTTTTGCTCTTGCTACTTAATATGATTCATTTAATCGATCTCTGAATGTTCTTCCATCTATTGCTAGCTCTTTTATTAAGCAATTTTCATGCCCAGTGTTAACCTTCTTTTTACTGATGTTGTGACTTGTGGTAGGTGTTTGGCCTGAATCCAAGAGTTTTAGTGATGAAGGTTTTGGACCGATCCCAAAACAATGGCGTGGAATCTGTCAAACAGAAGATAATTTCACTACAACAGGTTCATTTTTTTTATGGTTGGTCTTAATTTTTATGAGAAGAAAAAAATAAAAAAAACTTTTTCATAAGTTAAAATTAGTTTAGTTAATTTATAAAATCTTTTTTATATAATATTTTAAAAAAACATTTACAAATTAATCAATGATTAACTAATAAAAAATTTATTTTAACATAAAAAAACTTACTTTGAAGTTGTTGACTGCAAATCCGCAAAATTGTAAGAATTAAGAACAAAACATGATGTAGTTTTGTACTTGGATCTACACTCCATATTATGTTGATATTGCATATATATGATATGGTAATTTGGAATTCTTTATAGCTTGATGTGGTTTTGTACTTAGATCTACACTGCATATTATGTTGATATTGCATATATATGATATGGTAATTTGGAATTCTTTATAGGTATAACAATGTAAGGTTTGTTGACGCCCGACATCGGCATATATATGAGGTAAATTGTGTTTGTAAGCAGAAACTGTCTTTATTATGGCTAAAGATGCAACCATAGTCACTAACTATCATTGTTAAGTGTATGCATGATGAACGTTAACATCGGTTACCGATGTTAATGTAATATATTAACATCGGTTTTCTAGTAAAACCGATGTTAATGTAATATATTAACATTGGTTTTCATGTATAACTGATGTGAACATCCATCATCTATACACTTATTTTGCTGTAATTAGTTATGTATAACATCGATTATTTATAAATAACCGATGTTAACATTTGTATATTAACATCGGTTATTTATAAATAACCGATGTTAAGGTGCATGTTGACATCGGTTTTTATAAATAACTGATGTTGTTTACTTTATTAACATCAGTTTTTGTTAATAACCAATGTTGTTTTCAAATTTTTTTATATAAACTTTCTTTTTTTACAATAAACCCAAAATTGTACCTGTAAAATGCAATTTCAGACCCAATTCACAACAAATAAACATTTTATTCTGCTTTCAAGCAATTTTAATCACAATAAACATTGAATAATTGATTTATCATAAACAACTATCAACAAATGAATTCAATGTTCAAATTACATATGAAATGTAAAAAATGTTAAACCAAAGTAAACTTAGCTAAACTTAATGTCCCTAAATCCTAGCTCTGATCTCTAACTCGGAGATAATATTGTGCCCACTGGACCCACATCACCTTTAATCTCTCTGACTCCAATGGTCTAGGATCGTTAAAATATTGCATGATGAAATAAATGATAATAAGTTAATAATGTAATACAAATTATAAAAAAAATCGAATTTGTTTGAAATAAACGTACCACTTCCCAGTTATTCCTTCCTAAAATGATGGTGGACATCTAGTGCATGACATAATAGTTGCACTCAGTGCTTCCTTTTTGTCTGTTACATTAAATACATAATGTAATTTGGATATTAATTAAACAATTAGTGTACAGACACATAAAAAGTATATATAAGTGGAAGTTTTATGTAAATGACATACCTTGACGATAATCCAACTAGCAGGAGCCTTTGATTTAGGTTGTGGAGCATCATCAAGACCTTTTAAAGCACTGTTTTAGGCAAGTAACAATTAAAAAGTGGTGTTGTTGAGGTATTTGAGTGTAAATGCATTGAAAAGAACACCGACCTGTTAATTATTCCCTTAAGGTAGTTGTCTGGCGTGTTATGCAATGAACAAAACCAGACAACTAGGTGTTCCTTGGGCACAATGACCACCATCTGCCAGTGTCTACTGCAGTGGGGATGAATATGGGTTAGTATATTAGTAAACATTAATTAAATTCAATTATTTTGTGTGACTTACCCATTCAGGTAGGCTCCAAGATAGACATCGCGTTTTGAACTTTGCATCCAACTCTTTATGTAACTTTTAGTCTCAAACTGCGATTGCCCAAACCTCTGAATAGACTGTGGCTCGAGGAATCCATAGTTATTAGAATTCCCCGCTCGCATACTTGTGTCAGTTAGATGCCTGATTATGTTAAGTCAATGTAAATTATGTATGAATATAAAACAATAAGTTAGGTAATAAACAATAATGTAAATTAACTTACAGAACCCATAACTGTAAAATAGAGATGTTGAGACATTGACCACCGTGTGCGATTTCGGAGAGGTCTTCGTGCTTTATATAGAGCGGGAAGTATGGATTAAAGACCCCAAACATGGTGGCGTCCCATGTAACCTGGTAAGGCCTCAAGAAAAGCTTTGTGATGGTCGATGTCATCAGATAAAGCGGATCATCAACTTCCGGATCTGGCTTTTGAGGTGGTTTTACCGGAGACACAACTGCCTGTTCACGAAACAAAGTTAAATGGCCTAATTTGAGGCACACTGAATGATTAATTCAAAAAGAAGAAACATATAGTAAGAGTAAAGTACCTGTTGTGATAAAGATTTGACTCAGTACTTCCTTTTTGTCTATTACATTAAATACATAATGAAATTTGGATATTAATTAAACAATTAGTGTACAGACACATAAGAAGTATATATAAGTGGAAGTTTTATGTAAATGACGTACCTTGACGACAATCCAACTAGCAGGAGCCTTTGACTTAGGTTGTGGAGCATCATCAAGACCTTTTAAAGCACTGTTCTAGGCAAGCAACAATTAAAAAGTGGTGTTGTTGAGGTATTTGAATGCAAATGTATTGAAAAGAACACTGACCTGTTAATGATCCCCTTAAGGTAGTTGTTTGGCCTGTTATGCAATGAACAAAACCAGACAACTAGGTGTTCCTTGGGCAAGATGACCACCATCTGCCAGTGTCCACTGCAGTGGGGAGGAATATGGGTTAGTATATTAGTAAACATTAATTAAATCCAGTTATTTTGTGTGACTTACCCATTCAGGTAGGCTCCAAGGTAGACATCACGTTTTGAACTCTGCATCCAACTCTTTATGTAACTTTCAGTCTCAAATTGCGATAGCCCAGACCTCTGAATGGACTGTGGCTCCAGGAATCCATAGATATCATAATTCCCCGCTCGCATACTTGTTTCAGTCAGATGCCTGTTTATGTTAAGTGAAAGTTAAATATTTATGAATTGAAAGCAATAGCTTAGGTAATTAAAAGAAATTGAAAATGACTTATAGAATCCATAACTATAGCACTGATATGTTGAGAGATTGACAACTGTGTGCAATTTCGGAGAGGTCTTCGTGCTTTATGTAGAGCGGGAAGTTTGGATTAAAGACCCCAAAAATAGTGGCATCCCATGTAACCTGGTAAGGCCTCAAGAAAAGCTCTGGGATGGTCAATGTCATAAGATAAAGTGGATCATCAACCTCCGGATCCGACTTTTGAGGTGGTTTTGCTGGAGACACAACAGGTTGTTCATGAAACAAAGTTAAATGGCCTAATTTGAGGCACCCTAAATGAATTAATTGAGAAAGAAGAAACATATAGTAAGAGTAAAGTACCTTCTGTGATAAAGTCTTGACCAGATGCGTCGGCCAAGCAAGGAAGGTGTGAATTGCCTGGCCCACTAAGGAAACCTCATCAGTGGGTACTGGAATTGGAGCATTTGGATCTTTAACCTCCTCCACACCCACCTTTACTTGGCCAGACAACAAAGGAGTGTTATCAACAACAGTGGATCCCTTATAAACTCTCTCTAGGGCAACCAGGCGGGCAGGATTTGCTTCGATGTACAAGCCGCACCTATCTGAGTCATGCGTCTCAGAATCATTTCCTGAGGGATCAACACAACTCTCCTTTGTGCTTACTCGAGGACCTGAGGGACCAACCAGAGGCTCTGGAGGCAGTGCGAGTCCCTGAGATTGCATCTTGGATTGAAACTTGGACTGCATCTAGCTGAATGATGCCATGAGCAACCGAGTTACTTTTTCTATGATCGACTCCTCTAGCTGGTCCTTGATTTGCTGGGTCAGTTGCTCTAATTCTTCAAGAGGTAGGGAAGAAGAGCTGCGGGACATTCGTGGAGCCGATCCGAAGTATTGCTTGATGGTGACACCAGCTCCAGCAGCACAAACACGTCCAGGGTGCTCTGGACGTCCAATAGCAGTGGTGAGAACAACTTGACGTCCATGGGGGACGAAGGATCCCTGTGTCGCATGCTCCTCAAAGGAATCCTGCACAGAAAATACAGTTGTACATGGCATTCACAAAATATTGAAATATAATTGTAATGGTTAGTTGAAAATGACTTACGATCTTCTTAGCGATTTCCTTTGTGGCCTCAGTCGTCATCTCCCCTGTTTTCTTTGTGGGGGTCATCTTCCACTTCACGTGGCGTCTGATGGGGGATGGAGGGTCAATGACGCCATCAATGCTTCTTGACTATGCAGCTTCCTGCAACTTCTTCTTGGGCTTCTGCTCCAAATATTCATAACCCCCACGAGACAAAACGTGGGGAGCAGTGTTCTGTTTCTAGATGGCCCGTGCCTTTTTCTGCACATCCTGCAACAATAAAACAATAATGTTTCAAATTGCTAGAATGAATTATAACAAGTTAATTATTTTTTAAAAAAACTTAAATGGCTAGGTACATACCTCCCAAGAAGGGTCTCTACGAGTCTGGCAAAACTGGGCCCATTTTTCCTTGCTTATGTTGAATTTCTTATAGACAGTGTCGTCTACACCGTCCTAATCGGCTGCAAGGGCCCATTTCCTTGTGAGGTCTGATTTGAACCGCCTCCATCTCTCGTCGACAGTCTAAAGTAACTTCTTCTTCGTCCTACTTTCAGAAGCCTCTGGGATTTCAAATTCTGCCTGACAATAACAAATAAGGTTTACTTGTTACAATAATGTATTTTTTTCCTATTAATTAAAGAACATCAAATAAGAAAAGAAAAATACCTGAATATCCTCTCAAATCAAGTCCTTCTGAGCAGTAGGGACCTCCTTCCAGTTCTCATACATCACGTCCACCTTATCACGCGCCACAATCCCCCAATATGTTCTTAATTTCTTCCTGGGGGGACCGTCGACCTTGCCAGTAGCAGGATCAACATTGACCACTAGTCTCTCAGCACCAGGTGGTCTAGTAGACAAGGATCATAGACATGAGGCTTTGCGTGTCCGCTTCACGGTAGACGGTGAAGCTGATGCGTCAGAAGAAGGAGGATGAGGAGGAGGAGAAGGAGGAGGAGGAGGGGGAGGCGAGGCAGGTGGAGAAGCCATGATCCTACATACAAAAAACTAGGTTTAGTAAACATTACAAAAAACAACTGTATGACTTATGTAAATGAATCTATCAAAATCAAATATATCAATAGAAAATTACATTAGACGATGTTAATTAATTCTCCTTCATCATGATCGTTATGATTAGCATGAACGTCGTCAGCTTCTTCTTCTCCGACAATGTTAGGAGTGACTTGTGTGGACAAAGGACTAACATAGGTGTCCATGTATGAATCATCATCTTCTACATTAACACCAATTGTTTTGCCCGGTAGAACCACGCACCATCTTTCATCACAAGGGTCTTGCACATAAAATACTTGTCTAGCTTGTTCTGCCATGATGAAAGAATCATTGTGGTAACCAAGTATCTTTAAGTCTACCAACATAAATCCTATATCATCAGTGCGCACACCAGTGTTGCTGTCAACCCATTTACATTTGAAAACACAAACAATAAATTTCACATAGTTAAGCTCCCAAATTTCATCAATGAACACAAAGTAAGGGATGGAAGCTACACAGGGATTAGCGTCATGCACACTTGCGAAGTGTTGAGATTCAGCTCTTAGGGTGACCCTGCTGTTCTACATTGTACTTTTGTCGTTTTGTGCTTTTGTGTAAAATGAATACTTGTTTATGTCGTATCCTTGCCAAGTTATAACATTTCTTTTAGGTCCATCTGCTAGCTTTCTTAATGTTTCTGAAGCATATTAATCTGCAAAGATTGTATCTTTAAACCAATCACAGAAAGTCTTGTTATGCTTTTTCAACACCCAGTTCTTTGACATTTTTGGATTATTCTATTTGACTAAAGCTTGATGCTTAAGTATGTATGGCAAAACTTCATTACTGTTGTTCAAGACTTACAAGTGATCTTGTAACAAATCTTCTAGACTTGGAGTGATCACATGCAGTCCTCTTGAACCCTTGCCACCCACTATGTCATCATGCTGAGACTCAGGAAGGCCAACAGGTTTAGCCTTCTCAATATATTCCAAACAAAATTCAATGGCTTCTTCTGTAATGTACCTCTCAACAATAGATGCTTCTGGATGATATAGATTCTTTGTATACCCTTTTAAGATCTTCATGTATTGCTCAACCAGGTACGTCCACCGCAAATAAACAGGACCACAACATTTGATTTCTCTGACCAGATGCACAATCAAGTGAATCATGATGTCAAAGAAAGCAGGGGGAAAATACATCTCCAACTGGCTCAGTATAATTGCGGCCTCATTTTCAAGTTCATCAAACTTGACAGGATCAACAACTTTGCTACATATGGCATGGAAGAAAAAGCACAGGCGAGTTATGGCTAACCTGACTTTGTTTGGCAAGATGTCTCGTATAGCCACGACTAACAATTGTTGAATCAACACGTGACAATCGTGAGACTTTAACCCTACAAGCTTAAGCTCTTTCAACTCCACAAGGCTCCTAATATTTGAAGAGTATCCTTGTGGAACCTTCACCTGATGAAGACACTGACAAAAACTTATCTTCTCCTTTTTGGACAAAGTATGACAAGCCGGGGCCAAGTAAATTTTCTTCCCATCAGACCTTGGATGCAACTGTGATCGTATCCCTATGTCAGCTAGATCTTGACGGGTATTCAAGCCATCCTTCGTCTTGCCTTGAATGTTAAGGAGCGTCCCAATCACACTATCACATACATTTTTCTTCACATGCATAACATCAATACAATGTCTAATGTCCAGATCAAACCAGTATGGGAGATCAAAGAAAATGAACCTCTTCTTCCATATGCAAGTCTTACTCTTATCCTTCTTTTGGGTCTTTCCAAATACAGTATTCAGGTGTTGAACCCGCTGGTATACTTGCTCACCAGTCAACGGTATCGGTGCAATATCATGCTCTTGACTTCCATTAAAAGCTTTTTACATTCGTCTATAAGGATGATTTGGTGTTAGAAAATGGTGATGCCTACTGTAGACTGTTTTTCTTCCATGTTTTAGTTGTATGTAGCTTGTGTTTTCTTCACAGATGGGGCATGCATGATGACCCTTAACATTATAACCACTGAGATTCCCATATGCTGGAAAGTCATTAATGGTACAAAAAATCATTGCACGCATTTCAAATGTCTCCATGCGAAACGCATCAAACACTAAAACCCCCTCGTCCCATAACTTTCTCAGGTCTTCAATCAATGGACTTAGATAAACATCAATGTCATTTCCTGGCTGTCTTGGGCCCGATATCATCATAGACAACATCATGTATTTTCGCTTCATGCACAACCAAGGAGGCAAATTGTAAATTACTAGCAGAACTGGCCATGAACTGTGTTGAGTGCTTAAGGTGCCATATTGATTCATTCCATCACTGGCTAGTCCAAGTTTAAGATTTCTTGGCTCTTTCCCGAAATCCAGATACACACCATCAATCTTCTTCCACTGCGAGCAATCAGCCGGATGACAGACCATTCCATCAGAAATCCTTCCATTTGCATGCTATGTAAGGTCTTTTGCATCATCCTCGTTAGCAAAAAAACGCTTAAACCTTGGAATGATTGGAAGATACCACAAAACCTTCACTGGAGGGCCCTTGTTGGATTTTTCATCATAACTGTTTTCCTCCTCATTCTTCACTTTGTACCGTGAAGTTCCACAGATAGGGCCTTTGGACATTTCTTGGAATTCATGCCTGTACAGTATGCAATTATTGGGGGCAAGCATGAATCTTCTGATACTCCATACCCATCGGACACAGTATCTTTTTCGCCTTATAGTAAGTTTTAGGCAGTGTGTTGTCCTCTGGAAGCATATTGTGCACTACCTCAAGCAGTGAGGAAAAACTTTTGTCACTCCACCCATACCTGGCCTTCACATTAACCAGACTTAACACCGCAGAAAAAGGGTTAAGGAAGTCTTGAACCCCATATACAAAGGCTTCTTTGAATCACTCTGCAATCATTCATACACAGGGGCGTGTGCTTGCTGAAATGACTCTTGTCCAAGGTCACGAATCATATCCTCCAAGCAATCTCCCATATTTCTACATCAAACGGTTCAGATTGGGACCCACTCTGCATGTCTATCACTTCACCATGCCATATCCACATCGTGTAATTCTTCTTAATCCCATCACACAATAGATGCTCTCGTATGTTGTCCAGTAGTTGTCGTCTTCTGTTCAAATAGTTGATGCATGGACAATAATATTTTCCTTCTTCATTTGGTCGAGCTATTTCTGAAGCAAATTGCAAGAACTGCTCGACGTCATCCTCATATTCTGGGCTCATGTGACTTTCATTCATCCAACTTTGATCCAGCTAAGCAATTCCATGCATGAAAATGTCACTTTTTTATTTATAGGTGTGGCCCTATCCCATTTAGGAAGACTGTCTTTTATGTTAGCTTCAGACGTCAGGGTTAGCATTATTTTGAAAATTTTGACTAAATTTCGGCAGCATTTCGTATTGGTCTCCAAGTACACAACATGACATCAGTGAAATTAATTTCCCGATAGTTAAGTATGCACTCAGAGAACAACTTGAAATGCATTCTACAAAAATTTCATCAAATTAATTAAAATAATAATAACCTTAATGAATGAATCTAACATAAAAATACCAGTCTCCTCAAACTGTCCAAACGGATAATTCATGACTAAATACAATGACTAATGCAAACTGTCCGCAAGAATCATTGCATTCAGTCTCAAACGGGAATCTAAGGTTCACTTAGCATGAACAACAGTTGTTTATATAGCACATTACATTGATGACGTACAAAAACATACAAAATCTAAATTTCGATTACAGACAAATATCGACTAAGTGTGTGTGTGTGTGTGTGTGTATGTGTGTGTCTTCTTTATTATTGTAGTTGGGTATGTGTCTTCTTTTGTGAATATGTTAGAGGGTGTGTGTGTGTGTGTGTGTGTGATTAGGGTTTGTGTGTTTGTGTGTGTGTGTATTTGTCATGAGGGTGTGTGTGTGTGTGTGATTAAGGTTTGTGTATGTGTGTCATTAGGGTTTGTGTGTGTGTACTTGTGATGAGGGTGTGTGTGTGTGTGATTAGGGTTTGTGTGTGTGTGTGTATTTTTCATGAGGGTGTGTGTGTGTTTGTGTGATTAGGGTGGGTGTGTGCGTTTGTGATTAGGCATTGTGTGTGTGTATGTGTTTGTGATGAGGGTGTGTGTGTGTTTGTGATTAGGGTTTGTGTGTGTGTTTGTGTCATGAGGGTGTGTGTGTGTGCGTGTGTGGGGGTCATTCGAGGGTAGCAAAGGATCATCATATTCTAAACATCATCAACCACACCATGCACATTTACATTGCTGGCATAGACAAATTCCCAG
Source organism: Glycine max (assembly GCF_000004515.6). NCBI lineage: Eukaryota > Viridiplantae > Streptophyta > Magnoliopsida > Fabales > Fabaceae > Glycine > Glycine max. Next base: position 10,465,435 of record NC_016091.4, read on the forward strand.
AGAGAGAAACAGGCGCTACAATCTCTGAATTGATATGGTTTGCAGAAAAGTGACACCCTATTACCATCAGCTTGCAAGAAACCTACAAGTGTCTAAAAAAGATAGCTTATATGATTTGGAATGAAAGGGCATTGAATTGGTTCCAATGGTTAGAACTATGGACAAGGGTCATGATTTAGGCAGTGTTCAAGCATGGGTTCTTGGGGATGTTTTAGATTTACTTTTCAGAAAATCCATGAGGTGTTAATGGAGTTGTGATTCAAATTCGATGTTGGATTGATCATACAGGTAATTTGGAAGGTCCTTAAAGATCAACATAATGTATTAAGAGAAGAAAAATTGAAGCAGAGAGAAGAAAATCAAAGACAAAAATCTATTATTTTGCTCTGCCAAGGGGGAAAACCCTTCTACAATTGTTAAGTTTGCAAACTTAGTGCATGTTTGGATTAAACTTGAGTTTGCAAACTATGTGTGTGTATGTATGTGACTTTGTGTGTGTGAAGGGTATATTCCACTGCTGCAAACCTCTATACCAGATAAAATTAGGCCTTACAATCCCTATGCACAAATAGCAGATTCATCCCATAAGGCCTTCACAACAACAGTAGATTCATAAAAAGGAATTTTTTTTATTATCAAACTAGTGTATTTGGTTTGGACAAAGTAGTGTCTATTATATTTTTCTCTGCAGCATTCAAGATTTGAAGTAGGTTATTAATAGCTATTATTAAAAGCAGGCTTTAGTTTTTTATGTGCTCTCTATTAGCCTGCTGGTATAAATCAAAGACTTCTACAACTATACAAGTAATGTTTACAAAAACAATTTCAAAGTATTTTTCGAATCAAAGATATAAATACCTGAGTTGGAGGCTTCAGCATAATGGAGTACTTTATATAATCAGCGCAAGAGCACTTTTGGAAACAGCAATGACCGCAGGATCAACACTGGCGAAAATCACTCTTAGTGGAATCTGAAAATCAAATGAGAGTAGGCCTTATAATCAATTAACATAGGTAATAAGTGAGGTTGTTATGCATACAGGCAGAAGGAAGGACATGAATATGATGCTGGTCCACCTTTCTCTTGCTTGACACCTAACCAGTATATAAAATGAAAAAAGAGAACTCCATGAAATTTGTGGACATCTTTGAGAGGTAATTCCCGAAAAAATTATTTCGCTAAGTACTATGAATTAAATTGTGAAATGACTTGTATGCCATCCCAACCAAGACCACATGGACTATATAGTAGTATTTATTACCCAATTCGTCTTAATTTGTAAAGCCATACATTCCCTCACACCCCCAAGATTTTGCTTTCGTACAAGGAAAGACAACCACACTACTTCCATCTCCATTATTTGAGTACTACTTTGCATCAAAGGTTCATCAATTCGTGCTTGCACAGTGCCAAATCGTGATCACAACTTAATCTGTTAGCTAGCTTCACACGTCTTGTATATTGGGCTTCACAAAGGGAGCTAGGAAGTGATTAATACTGCTATTATTTAATTATCTGCCATATATATATATATATATATACTTCAAGTGTGTGGAACCCGGAAACAACTTAACAGCAAAGGTAGGGAATTGAAACTCAATTGTTTAGCTTAATTAATTTCCTTCAATCAAATGATTCAGAACATGTTTGACCCCAGCCGTTCTGGTATGATAAGAAGCTCCTCCCATGTAGCCTCCATGTAAGTACTCTAATTGCATTAATTTCATCCTTGTTATCTTTTCCTAGCTTATTGATTTTAATCTAAGAGGGTAGTTTTATTTGCAGTTATGACAATGATTTCCTTGAGTTGGTACAAATCCTGGAATTTGTAAATCACTTTTGATTATTAGAAATAACATCTTGCTTAAAAGGAAGATATCAATTTTTTAATTAAGTTACCTAAGGCAGTTTAAAGGTATTTAAAAGGAAGTTAAAAGGATCCTAAGGAACCTAAGGCAGTTAAAACGTATCTAAAAGGTATCTACTTTTAGATATGTACTGATGCAGTAACATGCAATAACAAGAATATGGAGCCATGTATAAGTGAATATGGTGTTATGGGTATGGATGATCAAAGAGGTTCCCTTTTTGGCAGTCCTATTCATATTGGTGCATTATATATCTTTAAGGAAGATGTTTATGGCTTTGGTGTCATTCTACTTGAATTGGTTACTGGTAAGTTAGTGAAGGGTAATGGGCAACCATATAATTTTCTACTATGTTGGTGTGATATGAATCAAGCTCATTTTGGGTCCATTCAGCCTAATTGGTGGTTGGATTTCTATGGCTTCATTGGATGAAGGTTGAACTATGTTTTCATATAGGACAACAACCATGAATGACTTGTAGACTACATCAAAAGCAAGACTCAAATTACTAGCAGCAACCCTACAATTGGATCCATCTCTACCACAAATACCACCCCCTACATAACACTCTCACATGACAGTGCTGCAATGGAATCACATTTATTTAATTGCCACCTAGCAGTTCAAACAGAATTGGAATTAAAAATTAAAATAGCAGTCATCCCACTATCCTGCAATATCATTTTGGGGTCAATCACTCCACACTGCTACTTGGGATTAAGAATTAAAATATATACATCTATACTTAGACACACTCTCTCAAGTATACACAAATTAAAATATATACATCATTGATATTGGAGAAATGATCATCACCTGATACAAAAAATAGAGGTTGGCTTATATCAATCACAACCAATTTATCAGTGTATGAATCACTGATGAGAAAAAAATCTGTGGAAGAATAGTACTGGTCACCTAAAAATTCAGTGAAAGAAAAAAGTCAGTGAAATATTTTGCAGATAAATTGATCTGTCTAGTTTGGCATAAGTCAAATATTTGTACATGAAATTTGTCTGTTACACACATTAGTATACTAAGTAGTCTTGCAGATAAATTGATCTATCTACTTTGGCATAAGTAGTTATGATATGACATGGATATATTTTTTCAAAAGTATAGGAAATTAGCTTTGAAATGGTATATACAGTTTACACATACATGGAATAAAAATGTAATAGTAGCTATATTACTCAGAATAGAACATCTTGTGAAGTGAGAAAGCAAGAGCAAAGCAAATAAAGAACCTAATAAATTAATTGTAATTCCAATCTGTCCTTAGACACAAAGTAAAGAATAACAGGAATCATCAGTCCCATTCTGCCCCAAAAAACTAACAGCATATAAGCTAAAGTTTCAGTTCTTGTATTGGAGACCGGAAACATGTCCTCTTATATCTCTCTGTCTTGGATTTTTCTTCTTAGCTCTCTTTCCCTTCCCAAACTGCCTTATGACCAATTTGGATCCCTTCAATTACATCTTGTGTCTAATATTTTTAACCATTTTTTAATAGAAGGTTACTTGTCCATTATTTTTTTTACTTCAAAATAGAAAGCACTAACACAAAATACTCTGTAGTAAAAGAAAAAAACAAGAAAACTATGATGACTAACAACTGCAGAATGACATCATTAAATTATGTTAATCTTAACCCCTTTGAACTTCCCTCTTTTATCTCTCTTGGCTCTTTTTATATCAAGCATAATTTGGATTACTTGTTTACTGCTGTTTGAAGTATCAAACTCTCACTATTAGAAAATACACTTTCAACATCGGTTATTTAGAACATTCTACATCGGTTCTAAAACTGATGTTGAAAGTGACGATGTTGAATGTATGAATGTTAACATCGGTTTTGGAGAACCGATGTTAACATACATATGACAACATCGGTTCTCTAAATACCCAATGTTAAACACAATGAACAACAACAAAAAAAGTGTATGCATGATGAATGTTGACATCGGTTTTCCAGTAAAACCGATGTTAATATGTTAGTTTAACATCGGTTTTCTAAAAAAACCGATGTTAATATATGCCCTTAACATCGGTTTTGCTAGAAAACCGATGTCAACGTTGATGATGCATACACTTATTTGGTGTAGTTCTTTGTGTATAACATCGGTTATGTGTACATAACGGATGTTAATATTCAAATATTCAAATCGGTTATTTATAATTAACCGACGTTAATGTACAATAGTTGACATCGGTTATCTATAGATAACCGATGTTAAAATACAAACGCTGACATCAGTTATACACAAATAACCGATGTTAATATACAAGCGTTAACATCGGTTTTCTATTATAACCGATGTTGGTTATGATATTAACATCGGTTTTTGTTAATAACCGATGTTGTTTTCAAGTATTTTTTTATATATTCTTTCTGTTTTTACAGTAAACCCAAAATTGTACCTGTCAAATGCAATTTTAGGAGACCCAATTCACAGCAGATAAACATTTTATTCTGCTTTCAAGCAGTTTTAATGATAATAAACATCAAATAATTGATTTATTATAAAGAACAATCATCAAATGAATTCAATGTTCATGTTACATAGAAAATGTAAAAAAATGTTAAAAAATGTCCCTAAATCCTAGGCCTGATCTCTAACTCGGAGATAAAACTGTGCCCACTGGATCCGCAATGCTGTTAATCTCTCGGGCTCCAATGGTCTAGGATCGTTAAAATACTGCGTGATGAAATAAATCATAATAAGTTAATAATGTAATACAAATTATAAATAAATCAATTTTCTTTGAAATAAACTTACCGCTTCCCAATTATTTCTAAAAGTTCCTAAAATGATGGTGGACATCCAGTGCATCACATAGTAGCCGCACTTAGTACTTCCTTTTTGTCTATTACACTAAATACATAATGAAATTTGGATATTAATTAAACAACTAGTGTACAGACACATAAAGAAATATATATAAGTGGAAGTTTTATGTAAATGACGTACCTTGACGACAATCCACTAGCAGGAGCCTTTGATTTAGGCTGTGGAGCATCATCAAGACCCTTGATAGCACAGTTCAATATGAGTAACAATTAAAAACTGGTGTTGTACGTTGAGGTATTACAATGCAAATGTATTGAAAAGAACACTAACCTATTAATAATCCCCTTAAGGTAGTTGTCTGGCCTATTATGCAATGAACAAAACCAGACAACTAAGTGTTCCTTGGGCAGGATGACCACCATCTTCCAGTGTCCGCTGCAGTGGAACCTAAAATGGGTTAGTACATTAGTAAACATTAATTAAATTGTTATTTTGTGACTTACCCATTTAGATAGACTCCAAGATACACATCGCGTTGTGAACTCTGCATCCAACTCTTTATGTAACTTTCAGATTCAAACTACGATTGCCCAGACCTCTGAATGGGCTGTGGCTCGAGGAATCCATAGATATCAGAATTCCCCGCTCGCATACATGTTTAAGTGAGATGCCTGTTTATGTTAAGTCAAAGTTAAATATTTATGAACTGAAAGCCATAACTTAGGTAAATAAAAGCCTTTTATATAAAGACTTACAGAATCCACAACTGTAACACTGATATGCTGAGACATTGACCATCGTGTGCGATTTTGGAGAGGTCTTCGTGCTTTATGTACAGGGGGAAATCTGGATTAACGACCCCGAACACGGTGGCATCCCATCTAACCTGATAAGGCCTCAAGAAAAGTTCTAGGATGGTTAATGTCATCAGATAAAGCGGATCATCGACCTCCGGATCGGGCTTCGGAGGTGGTTTTGGCGGAGACACTACTACCTGTTCATGAAACAAAGTTACATAGCCAAATTTGAGGCACGCTTAATGAATTAATTTAAAAAGAGAACCTATAGTAAGGACAATAAGTTTTTTTTGTTGTGATAAAGACTTG